>NW_026902625.1:17500-40000 GCF_943734735.2 Anopheles gambiae | reverse complement strand
GAAAGTCATATCTCCATGTTTCCTAGACTGCCAGTCGCCGACCGATGGAATTACACGGTGCGTCCACCGCGTGTGCCGGCTAGCATCCTGTTGCAGTGCGTCGGCATCCCATTCCTCCTGCCAGCAGTCGATGGTGTTCTGCCGCTCCGTCGCCCGGATGTCCTCCCTCGTTGCAGCACGGTCTGGAGCAAGGAGTTGTTGGTGAACCCGAGCATCCTCGTTGATGAGGTGGCATATCGGTACGAGTCCAGCGAGTAGGGTGGCCGTCTCATACCTGACGGTACGGAATGCCCGTGCCACCCTGATGGCTGCTTTTCGCTGAACTCGTTGCAGCATCCGTCGGCACTCTCGCACCTGAGTTGCCTCAGCCCAGACGGGAGCAGCATACCGCAACACCGATTCTGCCACATACGCCAGCAGCCTTGACTTGGCCGTCCTGGGGCCGCTGTGGTTTTGCATGAGGCGCGTTACAGCTGCCACCACGCGCGACGCCTTTTCGGAGACTTTCGTGACGTGATCTCGCCATTTCAGGTGATCTTGGAGCTGCACGCCCAAGTACCTGATGCTCCTAGAAGACTGGACTTCCACGTCACCGACGCGAAATGTCACCTGCGGCGGAGTCTTCTTGCTTGAGATCAGGACGGCTTCAGTCTTGGCTGGGGCCAGCTCCAGACCGTGCTGTTGCATCCAACGTTGGACCTGGTCAACGGCCTCCTCTGCTCTCGCGCGAACCTCGTCCGTGGTGGTAGCAGGTACCAACAGCGCCAGATCGTCCGCGTATCCGATGACTTCGACGTCGGGAGGTAGCGGCACATCCAGCACCCCGTCATACATGATGTTCCACAGAGTTGGGCCCAGGATGGACCCCTGTGGAACACCGGCGGTTACATGCCGTACGGCGGGGCCTTCGCTCGTGTCAAAGTACAGCACACGATCCTCGAAGTAGCTTCGAAGCATCCGTTGGAGGCCGACGGGAACACCTTTTGCCTGAAGGGCGCTGGCAATGGATTGCCAGCTGGCCGTGTTGAACGCGTTCTTCACGTCCAACGCCACCACAAGCAAGAAACGGTTATCCCGGCCGTTCGTTCGCCGGAACGACATGGCGGTACGGCCGGCCTCAACAACCCGCTGGATGGCGCTCACTGTCGACCGCCCTCGACGAAATCCGAACTGCCGGTCCGACAGTCGGGGTGAAGACGGCTCCTCGAGATGTTCATTGAGGCGATTCAGGATGAGGCGCTCAAGTACCTTCCCCAGTGCGTCGAGCATGCAGAGGGGTCGGTACGAGCTGCTCTCTCCCGGAGGCTTCCCCTGCTTCGGCAGCAACACCAGTCGTTGCCTCTTCCACTGCGCCGGAAACGAAGCGCGGTTGAGGCAATCCTGGTACAGGACCCGGAAGACCTCCGGGAACAACATGATGGCCGTCTTCACTGCCGCATTCGGGATGCCATCGAGCCCTGGTGCTTTGTGATTTGCCATCTGGCTCGCGATGAGCAGCAGCTCGTCGTCCGTTACCGGTGCAATTCCCGCCGTTGTTGTTGCTCCCTCGACGCTTCCAACGTTGCTCAGCTGCGACCAGTCGCAGGGCGGATGCTCAGGGAAGAGGTCGGATACAATGCGTTCGAGGACGACCCGGTCCGCTTCTGAAGGCGTCCGACTGCCCCGGAGCCGGGACATGACGACACGGTATCCTGCCCCGAACGCATTCTCTTCTGCAATTTCGATCAGCTCCTGGAACAAGTTCCGCTTGCTAGCTCGAATTGCTCTACTGAGCTCCGCCCTTGCTGTCCTGTGCTCAGCTGCTGCTATGCTGCGCTCCTCCAAGTCAGCCGTCTGCAGCAACCGGTCACGGGCAACCTCGCAATTGTTCCTCAGTCGAGCCAGGAGGGGAGACCACCAAAAGATGTTCCGATGCGGGTCTTGGTGCACTCGGGTAACCCGTTGCATCGTCTCGTCGCAGGCCTTGAGCATGGCTGCGATCATACCCTCCTGGCTCGTTGCGCGTTGGACAAATTCCGCAGCGAACAGCGCCTCGAGGAATGAGGAAGGAGAAAACTGCGAGGTTTTCCATCGGCGGCCAGCGTGACGCACACGCCTCTGGCTTGAGGAATCACCCTGCTGCGACGATGGTTGCCGCTGTCGTTGCTGCTGTTGCTGTTGTGATAACTGCTGCTGTTGTAAGGACTGCTGTTGCTGCTGCTGCTGTTGCTGCTGAGACGACTGCTGCGCTGTCTGCTGATGGTTCTGCAGTTGTTCGGGGGATGGTGGTGTTCCACCCACGGTGTAGAGAACATAGCGGTGGTCTGACGCGGTGTAGCTTGTGCTAACAACCCAGGTGTCAGGGCGAGCGATCGACGGGCTCGCGAATGCCACATCCACTATACTCGGGAGAGCCACCCCGTTGCCAACAAACGTGTATTCCCGACCTTGATTAATCACGATTAGGCCAAGCTGCTCTACCATTCCGTGCAGTTCTTCCCCGCGGTCGCAAGTCCTCGGGCTGCCCCACTCCTCATGTCTGGCGTTAAAATCGCCGGCGACGACGACTTGAGGGTGGGAGAAGCCTTCGAGTTCTATTGCTTCCAAGAAGCGCTCGAACTCTGCGAGGTTAAGGCTTGGTGGAGCATAGCAGCTGATAAAAACCACTCCGCCGATCTGCGCTGCAACCAACCCCTGAGCTTCACTGCACCACACCCGCTGTATTGGTAGCTCACCGACAGCTACCACCGCTACCGCCTTGCAGCTGCTGAATGCCCACCGGCCGTTGTTTTCAGGTGGGCGCAGAACATCAGAGAGAATGAGCACGTCTGCTTTCTCCTCTCTGGCAGCTTGCAGCACCAGGTTCTGGGCATCACGGCCATGGCCCAGGTTCGCCTGCAGAACTTTCAGGGCCGGGAACATCGTTGGGCCGAACGAGCACATTCGCTGTGGCCTATGTGGTGAGCGCCACCGCACAGTGCGCACTTTGCCTCATTCTGGCAGGATCGTGCTTTGTGTCCGGTAAGCCCACAGCGGATGCACAGATTCTGCCGATCTGCGGTGGAACGGCAGTTCGAGGCGATGTGGCCCATCTCCAGACAGCGGAAACAGCGCTGTCGCTCTGGAGGCGTTGGTGGGGCTGCTCGAACCTTGCTCACACAGTCGCACAGGAACAGTTTATGTCCTTCCAACTGCCGAGCCGACTTCACAGGTAGCCGGATGCGTGCTCGCTTCGAACCATCCGGTAGTTCCCAAATGCTGGCAGAAACAACTCCAGCACTTGCGCCAATCTTAGCATCGAGGGCAGCAATGATATCTTCCTCCGTAGCAAGGGGATCGATATCGACTACCAGCAGCTCACCCATTTCTGTGACAAGCCGACTGACGCCTGCGTCGCCGATGATTTTGCGGACGCCTTCCAGCATAAGCGGAGCGTTTGCCGTCTTGCTCAGCTCCATACGTAGCAGCCTAGCATGAGTTCGGCGGCCCTGCTTAATATGCCCTTTCATTTCGCTGTGAGCCGCGTCCAGACGAATGGCTTTGCGCACCTTGTCGTAAATGCCATCCCAGGTTTCGCCTTCGCTGGGAGACACCTCGATGATGTCAGGCCTCGGCTTTCGCTTACGCTGTAGCTGCTGCTGCTGCTGCATACGCTCCTGCTGTTGCTGCTGCGAGCCAGCGACCGCCTGTCGCTGTGGCTGACGTTGCTGCTGCTGCTGTTGATGCTGCGCGATACCGACTGCCTGTCGCTGTAGCTGACGCTGCTGCTGCTGCTGTTGCGGCTGCTGCTGGGAGCGTGGCTTACCCGTAGCTTTGCCGCGATATCTACGCCGTACGACCTCGCTGTAGGTCAGTTCCGGCACAGCGTCTTCGCGGACGGCTGTCGATGCCTCGCTGTGCGGCGGCATGACTACGCGCGACGTCGACGCGCGGGGCTGCTCCTGCTCGTGCTGATTCCGCTGTTGTTGTTGTTGCTGCTGCTGCTGTTGCGCAGAGGATCGGCGCGGCAACGGAGTTGGTGGTTGACGCGGACTAGATGACGGTTGTCCGCCGCCAACCTTTGCCGCCAACAGAGAGTTGAGCACATCTCGGTCGCGTTGATGTGCGGCGGCTAACTTCTCCATCTGCGCCTCGAGCTTCTCCTCACGGCGCTTTGCCTCCTCCTTTTCCTCCTGCAGCAGTTGGCACATGCCGGTTATCTGCTCCAGGAGTTTTGCGTTTTGCTCCTTCATAGCGATATTCTGCTCCTCGAGGCGTTGGATGGTTGCTCTGAGCAACTCGAGCTCCGGAGCCGGTGTCGCGGATGCAGCTTTTGGCTGTGCAGTGGGCTTGTTGATGCCTGTGGCGCTTACCCGAGGCAGCGCAACACGAGGCTCGGTCGCAAACAGCTTGGAACTGGGAGCCAAGCTGGTGCGGCAGTCCACCGACATCGCCCTAGCACCCGAGCGGGTCGATCTCCCGGGTGCTTCCATCGCGATAACCGACGTTCGCGATGGGTGGGGTAAAATGACCCTGGGGGTCGAGATGACCCCGGGGGTCGAATGACCCAGGGGGTCGAAATGACCCCTGGGATTCTGCGCCGCCTAGCTGGTGATCTGCTGCACGATGATGTCGGTTTCCGCTTCAACTCCGGTGTTCAGGGCGAAAAAGGTCCAATTTGTGCCCCCCTGGTGGGCGGGGGGGAGGGGGAAGGGGGTGGGGAAAAATTCAGGAGGGTGCGTCACACACGTGGGGAATTATTCCGCACCACTCCCAAATTTTCGCGGCACGTTCACTCGTCCAAACGGCTCGACCCGGAATTCCACCCTTTTTGGACCACTTTTCCGACTTTTTGACACTTATAAAATTTTTCACTGGGAGGGGGGGGGGGTGGGAGCGGGGAAAATAATTTTCCCGGACTGCTGGGGTCACGCTCTACCACCCTACCAAAAATGAGAATTTTCGGGCGACCTCGACCTTATCCGACTCTTATCGGGCGCCCTACTCTATTCTGACCTCTGGGGGGGAGGGGGGAGGGGGGGGGAGGGGGGAAAATAATTTTCCCGTAGTCGGCGTTACTTGCTCTACCACCCCTGCAAATTTGACAATTTTTCGGCACCTTCGGTTCCGCCGCCAACCGTCACCGGACCGAAAATTCAAATTTTGCCCCTTGGGAATTGCGCCCCGGCCAAATTTGTCCTATGGGTATTACTGAACTGTCACTTCCAAATGTCAAAATTTTTTTTCCCGATTTTCACTGTTTTTTTGGTCGATTCTTATTGTTTGCACAAAGATAAGCACAATGGTGAAAACCGCACTCGAATCCGACCAAAACTCACCGAGTTATTCACGATTTACTGTTTTTTTCGTTTTTACTGAGGACACGTGCCCCAGCAGTAGCACCCCCGACACTTTTGAATTCCGCGTTTTTTAACCGATTTTCGCACTTTTTTCGCTCGATTCACTATGAGTGTCACTACGCGCACCTTTCAAAACACACCCGGACAAAATCCGTGCAGTTTTCACTGAGTTTTTTTCATAACTAAATTCCCCATACAAAATGTATGGGGAAAAAACACATACACTTTTTTCAGCTTTCTACTGCACGAATCGTTGCAGAATCACTTCCAAACGCTTTAGAACCGTCAATTTACTTAAATTCAAGTGTTTGCGGCACCAATATCACGAAATTTTGCTCCCAAATTCCACACCCGGAAATCAGGTGCTACCGGGGGGGGGCCCACGTACACACAAAAACACGATTTTTCACTTTTACAAGAAAATCACCGATTTTCAGGTAAATAACACCGTCTAAAGGTAAAACGGGTGCTCTGAACTCGTTTTTAGCACTTTCCGAGCGATCCGAGGCCGTTTTACACACTTTTTTCTGAAACTCTGTCGGAGCGTGTTTACATCCGTCTTCACTCGACGGCTACTCGATGAACACTACAGGGATAACTGGCTTGTGGCCGCCAAGCGTTCATAGCGACGTGGCTTTTTGATCCTTCGATGTCGGCTCTTCCTATCATTGTGAAGCAAAATTCACCAAGCGTAGGATTGTTCACCCTTTCAAGGGAACGTGAGCTGGGTTTAGACCGTCGTGAGACAGGTTAGTTTTACCCTACTGGTGTGTGCTTATAGTCGCTATCTTAACGGAATTCCTGTGCAGTACGAGAGGAACCACAGGTACGGACCACTGGCTCAATACTAGTCCGACCGGACTTTGGTATGACGCTACGTCCGCTGGATTATGCCTGAACGCCTCTAAGGTCGTAGCCAATCCGAGCTGATAGCGCTTCTCAAACCCATTAGGTGTTCGGAAGCTAGCGGGCCTAACAACCCTCTGAGATCCGTTGGAGTCTGCGTCTGCAGCCCGGCGTCTCATCCCGCTATACCTAGGCCGCAACGAGTGGAGTTCGCTGCACGTGTTAGTACCGTAACTGGGAACGCCGTTGGCTTGAGCTCTGCCCAACGTGGATATACCTAGTTTCGACACCTATCAACCGCCCGCAAACGACGGGACTTCAGGCTGGGAGCTGCGAGTTGTAGAGATGCGTTCGCATCGATCCTCTCAGGCGACCCATGCTTGGTGGTTTGTCCGTGTGCCCCTTCCTCGATGTGCGCAAGCTCGTCTTGGTCTGGGGACCACGTCGACACAGGGGATACTTTTGTGAGAGCAAGAGTGTACTTAGTTGAGTGTAGCAAGGGATCGCGTGCCCCTTCCTCGATGGCGCAACGAACCATCTTGGTCTGGGGACCGTGGTGCCGTGCTCTGGTGAAGCTTGGTGCGTGCTCTTTCCTTGTCAGACGAGTGACTTGACTTGGTCTGGAGACCGTTCCTTTACACTAGTGGACAAGAGCTGGCTACTTCCGTGTCAGACGAGTGACTTGACACGGTATGGAGCGGAACACGTAACACTAGTGAGCTTGTCGGCGTGCCTCGTTCTCGACTTGATTGTCTTGATGTGAGAAACGTGCCGACCAAACCAGTAAGCTTACACACCTGCTCGTTACAAGTTGTATAAGTTAATCCGTTTGGGCCGGTTGCCTTGCACATGATGGTGTTGTTGACCATGTTCGGTTAACACGTCGTGTGTCGAGGTGGCCGGCCTTGGTAGTAGGATGTCTTGTGCATGTGACGTGTTGACCTGGTTTGGTCGATGTGTCGTCGTGTACGAGATGACCTACTTACCCGTCAGTTGTCCAAGTTGTATCATGTGTTGACTTAGTTGACGTGTCATGTGCATGGATGATTGGCGACGGGTCATGTATGGTGCACTTGCTTCAGTTGAAGGGATGTACTAGTACAGTTATATTAATTGTTTATTTCACGATCTGGTCTTTTGGCTGGATCGCGAAAAAAACGCTAAGTCCCAAATCTTGAACTCGAGAGGAGAGCGCTGATGACAACCTTTTGGACTGGAGCTCCCTAGAATTCGGCTTTTTCCTACTTTAAAGGGATGCACTGTTGTATGTATTGTTTATTCACGATCTGGTCGTTGGATTGGATCGTGAAAAAAAAACGCTAAGTCCCAGATCCTGAACTCGACAGGAAAGCGCTGATGGCAAACATTTTGACTGGAAGTCCCTAGAAAACGGCTTTTTCCTTATTGGCATTATGTGGCACGTTTATTGTGGCTAGAACATTAATTATCCCCCAAATGGCACCAACGCTTGGCGAAAGTCTCGAAATACTCCTATCCCGACGCACCAGCAACCGCAACACGATGCAAAATAAATTGCACGAGCTGCTGATACTTGTACCATGCACGGTACACGGTACCAAAATATACCCCTGAAGGTGTGCAATTTGGTGCTATCCTAGGAAATTTGTTTGGGCAAGCCTAGCTACGCGTGTCGCACGTTGCATGGTCGTCGATCAGAGGTATGCAAAAGCACCTATCTAGGGGAATTACTTTATGTTCTAGTAGCAAGTTCGATTTTCCGGTCCAGCACGGCAGTAATCCTGCATGCATACACTCCATGTACCAAAAATGTATCAACCTAGGCGTTGCTCAGTAGCTTTTAGCGGCACATGTAAAAAGTATTCGAGTTCAGATTCTTGGAACTTTGCGTATTGTTCAAAACTAATAACGAAAACTAAATTATAAATGGGTAAAAGGCTAGGCGTTTCTCAGTAGCTTTTTTGCGCCACGTGGCAAAAGTATTCGAGTTCAGATTTCTGGGACTTAGCGTATTTTTCAAAATTGATTATGCAAATTGAAGTACAAATGGGGCATTAGCTAGGCGTTGCCCAGTAGCTTTTGGCGCCACATGGATGAAGTAGTCGAGTTCAAATTTCTGGGACGTAGCGTAGTTTTCAATCATAATAAACCGAATCAAACATAAAAATCATGAAACTTACACCACGTCCCTAGGTTATGCACAAAACGTAACGATAAAGTGCCGGCCAGGTTAGAGGTGCACCAAAATTGTGTACCGATTAGGAAAAGTACTCTATGTTCCTATGACTTGGGTGAAAAGTGTTGATTAACTGCTGGTTAGGATAGACAGTTGCTTATCGTACACATCGCAAACGAACACCCCTTAGTGAGCAGTAGCAGAAGTCGATGGAACAAAGCGAATGCATTACAAACTGATCAAGTAAAATAAGGAACGCTACGTACTAGGACTTCTTTCCAAGAATGGTGTCCGCGACGGGAGGGCAAGCGTCCTTCCCAGGTTTCCCTAGTAAACCTTGTATGGTAAACATACCCAAGCGTGTCCGTAAGCACGCAACGATAGTCACGAACGAGCACATACCTAGGGAAAGTACTCTACGTACTAGGACTTCTGTCCAAGAATGGTGTCCGCGACGGTCGGGCACTGTGACGCAATTACCAAATCCTAGAATCGTACAAGCAGTGTGTACAAACATAAACATTAACGCGTTCGCTCGGGCTGCGCCGTCCGTGTTGAACACAAATGTGGGTGATTATATGAGTGGATAGACAAAAACATGCGTGGCGAAGACAGTTTTCTGCACGATGTGCACATAGCTCATTTCGTCGTCCCGGGCTAATGGAAAAACACAAAAATATCGAGTATCTTTCTAGGTTTCTGTTATAAAAGGACAGGCCAAAAGGTGACCGGTTGAGATAAGCATTTTAAGCATACAAGCACTTTAATGCAACTTTTGATACAAAAACTAGGTACGTACACGTAGATTGTATCAACATGGACATCCATGATCGGGTACGCCCGGGCTGCGCCCTCCATGTTGTACTTTCCCTGATTGGTACACAATTTTGGTGCAAGTGTACCAACATGGACATCTATGAACGCGTACGCTCGAGATGCACCCTTCGTCTTGTACTTTCCCTGATCGGTACACAGTTTTGGTGCACGGCTATCCCGACCGGCAACTTGTACCTTTATCGACATCCATGAACACAAAGTGCGCGGAACAAAAATTGCTCGGTCAGACCTACAAAGTGCTATATCTCGAATACTAAACGTCGCAGATGGGTGTCGTAGAACAATTTTAAATTCGTCTTATGATTCTACATCCGATTCTGGATAGTGGTTTTTCGACCACTTTTCAACATTTTGTGACACCCCGAACCTAGGGGCAGCTCCCTAGCTTTTTTCAAAAATGTGCACCGAACGGGCCAGAGAGCTCGAGTAGTCGAAAATTTTTTTTTTGCTAAAACCCCTCAAAACGTGTCAGGAACGCACCCTAGATGATGAAAAGTGCAACCAGAATGTCAATCGACAACATGCCCGGGGGTACAAATTTGCTCTACGCGTCCCTAGGTAGGGTACTTTTTCATACAAACATCAAAGTGTACGGTGCACAAAGTGCGCGGAACAAAAATTGCTCGGTCAGACCTAGGACGGGCCATAACTCGAATACTAAACGTCGCAGATGGGTGTCGTAGAACAATTTTAAGTTCGTCTAATGATTCTACATCCGATTCTGGATAGTGGTTTTTCGACCACTTTTCAACATTTTGTGACACCCCGAACCTAGGGGCAGCTCCCTAGCTTTTTTCAAAAATGTGCACCGAACGGGCCAGAGAGCTCGAGTAGTCGAAAATTTTTTTTTTTGCTAAAACCCCTCAAAACGTGTCAGGAACGCACCCTAGATGATGAAAAGTGCAACCAGAATGTCAATCGACAACATGCCCGGGGGTACAAATTTGCTATACGCGTCCCTAGGTAGGGTACTTTTTCATACAAACATCAACGTGTACGGTGCACAAAGTGCGCGGAACAAAAATTGCTCGGTCAGACCTACAAAGTGTTATATATCTCGAATACTAAACGTCGCAGATGGGTGTCGTAGAACAATTTTAAATTCGTCTAATGATTCTACATCCGATTCTGGATAGTGGTTTTTCGACCACTTTTCAACATTTTGTGACACCCCGAACCTAGGGGCAGCTCCCTAGCTTTTTTCAAAAATGTGCACCGAACGGGCCAGAGAGCTCGAGTAGTCGAAAATTTTTTTTTTGCTAAAACCCCTCAAAACGTGTCAGGAACGCACCCTAGATGATGAAAAGTGCAACCAGAATGTCAATCGACAACATGCCCGGGGGTACAAATTTGCTATACGCGTCCCTAGGTAGGGTACTTTTTCATACAAACATCAACGTGTACGGTGCACAAAGTGCGCGGAACAAAAATTGCTCGGTCAGACCTAGGACGGGCCATAACTCGAATACTAAACGTCGCAGATGGGTGTCGTAGAACAATTTTAAGTTCGTCTAATGATTCTACATCCGATTCTGGATAGTGGTTTTTCGACCACTTTTCAACATTTTGTGACACCCCGAACCTAGGGGCAGCTCCCTAGCTTTTTTCAAAAATGTGCACCGAACGGGCCAGAGAGCTCGAGTAGTCGAAAATTTTTTTTTTGCTAAAACCCCTCAAAACGTGTCAGGAACGCACCCTAGATGATGAAAAGTGCAACCAGAATGTCAATCGACAACATGCCCGGGGGTACAAATTTGCTATACGCGTCCCTAGGTAGGGTACTTTTTCATACAAACATCAACGTGTACGGTGCACAAAGTGCGCGGAACAAAAATTGCTCGGTCAGACCTAGGACGGGCCATAACTCGAATACTAAACGTCGCAGATGGGTGTCGTAGAACAATTTTAAGTTCGTCTAATGATTCTACATCCGATTCTGGATAGTGGTTTTTCGACCACTTTTCAACATTTTGTGACACCCCGAACCTAGGGGCAGCTCCCTAGCTTTTTTCAAAAATGTGCACCGAACGGGCCAGAGAGCTCGAGTAGTCGAAAATTTTTTTTTTGCTAAAACCCCTCAAAACGTGTCAGGAACGCACCCTAGATGATGAAAAGTGCAACCAGAATGTCAATCGACAACATGCCCGGGGGTACAAATTTGCTCTACGCGTCCCTAGGTAGGGTACTTTTTCATACAAACATCAACGTGTACGGTGCACAAAGTGCGCGGAACAAAAATTGCTCGGTCAGACCTACAAAGTGTTATATATCTCGAATACTAAACGTCGCAGATGGGTGTCGTAGAACAATTTTAAATTCGTCTAATGATTCTACATCCGATTCTGGATAGTGGTTTTTCGACCACTTTTCAACATTTTGTGACACCCCGAACCTAGGGGCAGCTCCCTAGCTTTTTTCAAAAATGTGCACCGAACGGGCCAGAGAGCTCGAGTAGTCGAAAATTTTTTTTTTGCTAAAACCCCTCAAAACGTGTCAGGAACGCACCCTAGATGATGAAAAGTGCAACCAGAATGTCAATCGACAACATGCCCGGGGGTACAAATTTGCTCTACGCGTCCCTAGGTAGGGTACTTTTTCATACAAACATCAAAGTGTACGGTGCACAAAGTGCGCGGAACAAAAATTGCTCGGTCAGACCTGGTACGGGCCATAACTCGAATACTAAACGTCGCAGATGGGTGTCGTAGAACAATTTTAAGTTCGTCTAACGATTCTACATCCGATTCTGGATAGTGGTTTTTCGACCACTTTTCAACATTTTGTGACACCCCGAACCTAGGGGCAGCTCCCTAGCTTTTTTCAAAAATGTGCACCGAACGGGCCAGAGAGCTCGAGTAGTCGAAATTTTTTTTTTTGCTAAAACCCCTCAAAACGTGTAGAAAACTGATTTTAGATGATAAAAAGTGCAACCAGAACGTCAAACGACAACTTTGTTGGGGGTACCCTTTTTACTCTACGGGCCACTAGCTTAGGCGCGCCAACAGCGCTTTCCTCTCGGGTTCCCATTTTTTGCCCTCCTGGGATTATGATCATTTACTCATTGCCTACTATAGGGAAGGTACCTTGCTTCGAGGTCAAAAATGAAGATTTCACCAAATCGTAGTTTTAACCTCTATTTAGTCGTAGGAGCATGGTTTGCAGTGTCCGTGGGTCATATAAGCCCCCGTTTGGGTCATACGTCCCCTCCCCGATGAAAATCGTCATATGACTATAGGCCGAACTTATGAAGCAAAAGTGGTGTCTGGTGGGTTCTGCCGATGATCTTAACCTATGATTTTGAGTTTCCACTCTTTCAAAACGTTTCCTGGAGCAGTACATCACGGGTCTACGGACCCAAAGACTTCGTTGCGATGGTTTCAAGCATAAAAGTTGTAACAGTTAAGGGTTTTTAATACGCGTATATTAAATCATTGCTTGAAACTAAGCTTCGTTGTCTTTAAACTCTGCAAGACCAATCGAACTTCTTAGGGAAACTCGAAGCATTCACGCTAAGCTGGTGGTGCAGGGCACATAGCGTGATGAAACCGGGTTTCCCTACCAAATGTGGCATATTTTTTCCCTGAGAGCGAAGCTCAGACCCACGTAGGGGAGAGCGAAGTGGAACTTAAATGTTCAATGCAGCAAATGTTCGCCATGCGGATAAACAAGTTGGAATAGTTCAATGTAGTGTAATGCAAACACGAATCGCAAATAACGATACGGGACCCAGAAGCAATTCTGCGGATCCCTCGGGGAGTGGTGAGTTGATATAAATTAGAGGTGAAAGTCCAAGTTGTTCAGGCTCCGGCTCGGCAGCCGATACGAGGTTCCTGTTGAGCTTGTTTGTACATCGCGCAGAGGCGCCGTTCGGTTCTAGCAATGATTCCCGCCACCATGTTCCATGCGTGCAGAGATCCGTTAGAGCTCGTTCAATGTGTCCCGCCGTGATTACGAAAAAGTCCAACAGTTGACTTAGTTGGGTGTGCGTCAAGTAATCGCGCAGAGATGCCGATCGGTTCCTAGCAATGTTTCCCGTCACAAGGTGGTATTGGCACCTGTGCAGAGTGGCCGTTAGCAATGTCTCCCGTATCACGGTGGTGTACCATCACTAGTGCAGAGTGACCGCTAGCAATGTCTCCCGTCACAAGGTGGTAGCCCAGAAGTGCAGAGAAGCCGCTGTAGCAAAGTCTCCCGTATCACGTTGGAGTTCTTCCACTAGTGCAGAGAGATCGCTGAACCGTTCAATGTGTCCCGTCGTGGTGTGCTTGTACCGAGCACGTAGGATACACCTTGCTTTGTTGGTTTGGGATAGGAGTGGTCGCGCAACTGCCTCCACGCCGCAGAGTGCCAGTTCGGATTGAAGGTCAACTTTAGCCGTTCAATGCATCAGTCGGTGGGTGTTCAGATGGCATCACAACTTCCCCTAGGTGCTCAAGTTGGCTGGGTTGTAAAGCATGTACACATGCGCAGAGTATCGTGCGTACTAGCAAAGTCTCCCGTCACGGTGGTTACGCATGAGTTCCATGCAGTGCAGAGAGATCGTTAGTGCGTGCAATGTACCAGTCGATGTGTCGTACCGGCATACAACCCCGCTTAGAGGCCCGTCACTCGAAGAGGACAAGAAAGAGTGCGCAGAGTGCCGTACCGGCATAGCAATGTCTCCAGACATACGTTGGGACACCCGACGCAGTGCAGAGAGATCCGCTAGCCGTGTGCAATGCATCCGACGTTGCCTGCTTGTGCAGTCTATCGAGTGGCGCCAACGGACGCTCTGGCGTCACAGAACAAATCTCGGTGGTCACGGGGGACTTGCGCCTCGCGTGATCAAGAGTGTAGTTCGTGTTCAAGCAATTGACTCGAATTCTGGTTGATCCTACCAGTGATATACGCTCGTCTCAAAGGTTAAGCCATGCATGTCTAAGTACAAGCTTCCTAGAAAGTGAAACCGCATAAGGCTCAGTATAACAGCTATAATTTACAAGATCCTCATCCAAACAGTTACTTGGATAACTGTGGAAAAGCCAGAGCTAATACATGCATTATGCCGGGACTGTTGGCCTCCGGGTCGGCGGAACTGGTGCACTTATTAGTTAAACCAATCGCCTCCGGGCGCTTTGAGTTGAAATCTGGATAAGGATGCCGATCGTACGGTCGCTTGCGACTGACGACAGATCTTTCAAATGTCTGCCCTATCAACTATTGATGGTAGTGTAGAGGACTACCATGGTTGCGACGGGTAACGGGGAATCAGGGTTCGATTCCGGAGAGGGAGCCTGAGAAATGGCTACCACATCCAAGGAAGGCAGCAGGCGCGTAAATTACCCAATCCCGGCACGGGGAGGTAGTGACGAGAAATAACAATATGGACCTCTCTAACGATGGTCCATAATTGGAATGAGTTGAGCATAAATCCTTTTGCAAGGATCAAGTGGAGGGCAAGTCTGGTGCCAGCAGCCGCGGTAATTCCAGCTCCACTAGCGTATATTAAAGTTGTTGCGGTTAAAACGTTCGAAGTTGATACCCCGTCCAGACTCGCGTCCGTCGCGGGCGCCCGGCCTCTCGGTTGGGACCGTCCGTGTGCGCGCTCGCGGCTGCGACTCACAATGGTGTACCTGGGCGTTCTACTCCGTGACGGGTCAGTACAAACTTGTCGCCGCGACCTCGTCGGTCAAGGTCTTGTTCGACCCAGCTTCATGGTGCCCGGGAACTCTCGTTTACCTTGAACAAATTAGAGTGCTCAAAGCAGGCTAGTTCAAAGCGTCCGGTCCTCCGGGGCCGGCGTTGGCCGAGAATAATTTTGCATGGAATAATGGAACATGACCTCGGTCTGAGTGGTTTCGTTGGTTTGTAATAGACCAAGAGGTAATGATTAACAGAAGTAGTCGGGGGCATTGGTATTACGGCGCGAGAGGTGAAATTCGTAGACCGTCGTAGGACCCACAGAAGCGAAAGCGTTTGCCAAGGATGCTTTCATTAATCAAGAACGAAAGTTAGAGGATCGAAGGCGATTAGATACCGCCCTAGTTCTAACCGTAAACGATGCCAATTAGCAATTGGGAGACGCTACCTACCTTCGGTGCTCTCAGTAGCTTCCGGGAAACCAAAATCGGGTTCCGGGGGAAGTATGGTTGCAAAGTTGAAACTTAAAGGAATTGACGGAAGGGCACCACAAGAAGTGGAGCTTGCAGTGACATTCGAGCAGTCACCCAGTACGGTCACGGTGTGTTTTGCTCCGCGGTGAAGATAGAAATTTTTGTGCAAAAATTGCCTGGAGGGACCCAAATTGGTGGATAAATCGTTCATAAGAGTGAATTTAAGTGCAACGAACGAAAACCGCATGAAAATCGGCGCAAAAACGCGGAAAAAATATGATAAACATTCCCCCATACATTTTGCATGGGGAACTATTTTCGCTCAAAAAACGTGATAAATTGGTCTTTTTCAATACGGTTTGCGGTGAAATCCATAAATCAGGTGGTGTTTAACAATTTTTAGCCGAGAAACAGTGTTTGCCGGCGAAAATTCGCGAAAAATAAGGTGCGGAAAATTTGCGTAAGGAATTACAACAACAACAACAACAACAGTATATGTGTGTCGCGAGTGCGTATAAAATTCCGGTCCACGAGCGCCGGAAGTGGCCGGAAACGGTAGTGTTCGTGCCCGTGATCGAGTGTTTGCAAAAAACCGGACGAAAAACGGACGTAAATCGCCGAAAAACAACGTGGTAAAAAAGTGTCGGGGGTGCTACCGCCGGAGCACGTGTCTCCGGGAAAAGGAGTTTAATAGAAAATCGCTAATAACTTCGCGAGTTTTGGTCGGATTTGTGTGCGGTTTTCACCGTTGGGTTTGTTTCGATGCGAACAATACGATCCAATCAAAAAAATAGTGAAAATCGTGAAAAAATTTTTTGACAGTTTGTGGTGACACCTGAGTGACAAGCAATACCCAGGCGACAAAAATTTTTCGGCGAGCAGTTCCCAGGGGACAAAAATTTGAACTTACCGTTACTGCTTGAAAACTGCCCGATTTTTTTTTTTTTTTTTTTTTTTTTTTTTTTTTTTTTTTTTTTTTTAAAAGTGTGCGGAAAATTCTGGGAAGGTGGGTAGTGCCCTCGGGAGCTCGAATCTGCTCGATTCGACCAGTTTGTGCAACTCGAAAACTGCTCGAATTTTTCGAATTCGCTCAAATAATTTGAAAAATTCGGGGAAGCTGTGGAGGGGTGTAGAGCGACTTAAAAAACACGGGAAAATTATTTTTCCCCCTCCCCCCTTCCCCCCGTCTCCTCCAGGGGCCAGAATCACAGCAGCTGGGCGACGCAGCATCTCTGGGGTCATCTCGACCCCACGGGGTCATATCGATCCCCAGGATTGTCTTGACCCACAAGGGAGTTTACCTCGAAGATGGAACTCCCAAATCGCAGTTTGAGGCCTCGGCAGCCATCCGTCGATTGCGGCATGGGTGCGGTTCAGAAGAAAACCGCAGTGTCAGCCAAAATTGACACTGGACGTACACCCCTTGCTGCACGTTCGAACGAGGAAAATGAGGTTCGTCTGCACCTGATGTTGCAGGCGGAGAAGGCAGAGAAGGCGGAACTCATGAAGACGGTGACAAGTCTTCAGGCCATTGTAGAGGGACTGCAGAAGCAGCTGGCGGAGGCACAGCAGGCCAGGCTTTCCGCCGAAGCGGAAGCTAAGAAGGAGCGGGATGCTCTGCTGGCAGAGATCCGTGATATGGGGAAGCAACTGCGCCAGGAGCTCTGTTGGCAACGCGGGCAACAGCCGCAAGCACAACCCGGTCCGTCAGGGACAGCGGCGGTAACGCTCCCGGCCCCCCAGGCGCCAACAGGAGAAGGCATTCGGCAAGTGGAGCAGCCCAGCTTCGCTGAGGTCGTCCGCCGCAAATATCGTGGCATGGCTAAGGGGAAACCCCGCCAGCCCCCCCAGCAGCAGCAGCAGCAGGAACACCAGCAGCAGCAACAACAACAGCAGCAGCAGCGGCAACCACAGCGACAGGCGGTCGCCGGCACGCAGCAGCAGCAACAGCGTCGGCAGCAACAACAGCAGCAGCAACAACACCAGCAGCGGCCAACTGCTGTACAGGCGCAGCGCAGTGAGCAGTTGCGCCAGGAGCGCCAGCGTCCAGCACGCCCTCGGCAGGACCAGCTCATCTTTGAGCCGGCCGAGGGATGCTCGTACAAGGCGCTGTTTGAGAAGATACGGCTAAATCCGCGACTGGCCGACGAGAACAAGGGAGTCAAGCAGGGCTACCGCACGTCACGCGACTTCCTTCGTCTCTCGCTTAAACAGGATGCAGACGCCGCTGTGCTGCTGCAGCGCATCCAGGAGGAGGTCGGTGATTTGGCCACTGGCCGGATCATCACGGAGATGGCCGAGGTGATGATTACCGGCATCGACATGTTGGCCACAAAAGAGGATGTGGAACGCGGTCTGCAGCGGGCGCTGGAACGCACAGTAGTTGCAGCAACCACGTCCTTGTGGGAGCGTCGTGATGGGACGCAGCGTGCCCGTGTCCGACTTCCACGGAGGGACGCTGACCTTCTGGCGGACAAACGTATCCTTGTTGGATACTCGGCGTGCCTGGTGCGCAGCGCGCCAAAACAGCAGCGAAGCGCGGTTCGCTGTTTCCGCTGCTTGGAGCGTGGACACACCACTGCAGACTGCGCCGGCGTGGATCGTTCCGGCCTATGCCTGCGCTGCGGAGCCACGGATCATCGCGCGGCATCATGCACCTGCGATCCGAAGTGCATCGTTTGTGGCGGCCCACATCGCATCGCCGCCCCCATGTGCCCAGGCCCGCAACCACAATGTTGAACGTCCTGCAGTTCAACGCCAACCATTGCGAGAACGCCCAGGACCTGGCGTTGCATGTGTTGACCACCGAGGGTCTTGACGTTCTGCTCTTGTCCGAGCCCTATTGCGTACCGCGCAATAACGGCAATTGGGTAACGGACGAGAGTAAGACGGTTGCCATCGTCGTCAACGGCAACCGGCTGCCGATACAGCGTATCAGGCACCGTCAGACCCTCGGTGTGGTTGCGGCCGACGTCGGTGGAATCGCTGTGGTGAGCTGCTATGTGTCGCCGCAGACAGGAGTCCCAGAGTTCCGGAGTATTATGGAAAAGATCGACCTGATCGTCCGCGGGTGCAGCCGGGTTCTCCTGGCCGGCGATTTCAACGCCATGCACCTGGACTGGGGAAGCAGCAGGACTTGCCCGAAGGGCTTGGAGCTTCTCCAGTTGGCGGACAACCTCGGGCTGGTGCTACTGAACAAGGCAGACTGTCTGCCAACGTTCAAGGGGAACCGAGCGGACACAACTCGGTTTCCGCCCAGCCGACCGGACGTTACGTTCGCCAGTAGTGTGATCAGCCGTCTCGACCCGCGCGAGGACAGCGCCCGAGGCTGGCGCGTTCCCGACGTGGTAACGCTCAGTGATCACCGTTACGTCCGGTACGAGGTTGGCGTGAGTCCACCATCATCGAGGGATCGGGCAGCACGGCGTGGACAGCGCCCGGCCCGCGTAAGCAATGCCGGTACGCGCTGGAAGACCAGTCAGTTTGACTCCCAGCTTTTCGGGAAAGCGCTGGCCATGACTGGGTTCGCCCGTCAAGCTAACAGCGTCGAAAGCTTGGTCGAGTCGCTGACCAGCGTCTGCGACGAGACGATGTCGCGGGTCTTCCCAGCGCAGGACCACACAGGTCGGCCAGCTTACTGGTGGACTCCGGCGATCCAGACGATGATCGAAGAACTCTCCAGAAAGGAGCAAATGGCGATGAGGACCATTCCGCCCAACGAACAGCTCCAAACGGAACTCGCAGCTGCCAGGGAGAGCCTTCGGAAGGCTATTCGTGTGAGCAAGAACGAGGCGTTCGACCGGTTCTTGCTGTCGATCAGGGAGGATGAAACCGGAAACTTTTTCCGGAAGGTCTTCCACTGGTTCCAGGCGGCCCGCTCAGCCCCGGAACGCGATCCAGCAGAACTGCGGCGAATTGTCGACGCCTTGTTCCCGGTTCATCCGCCGGTAGAGTGGCCCGATCTCCGAGTTGGCAACATGGCGCCGCTCCGATCGATCGGCCTGACCGAGCTGGAGAATATAGCAGCCAGTATGCACCCGCGGAAGGCTCCTGGGCTTGATGGAGTACCGAACGCCGCCCTTACGGTTGCTCTCAGGCAGCAACCGGAGCCCTTCCGCCGGGTGTTTCAGGAGTGCCTGGACACGTCCTGCTTTCCGCAGCCGTGGAAAAAGCAGCGACTGGTGCTCCTGCCAAAGCCAGGCAAATCACCGGGCGAGCCGTCGTCCTTCCGCCCGATTTGCCTGCTCGATAATACGGGCAAGGCTTTGGAGCGGCTGCTGTTGAACCGGCTCAACGAATACATCGAGGATCCAGAGAGTCCGCAACTGTCTGAGCAGCAGTTCGGATTCCGGCGAGGGCGATCGACTCTGCAGGCCATCCAGCAGGTCGTGGACGCGGGACGAAGGGCGAAGTCCTTTGGAAGGACAAACAACCGTGACCGGCGCTGCCTCATGGTTGTGGCCCTGGACGTCCGTAACGCGTTCAACACGGCTAGCTGGCAGAGCATCGCCGAGGCGCTCCAGGCGAAGGGAGTCCCCGTGCAGTTGTGCCGCATACTGCAGGACTACTTCGCCGACAGGGAGCTTACGTACGACACGGCGGACGGGCCGGTTACCCGCCGAGTATCGGCAGGTGTTCCACAGGGGTCCATATTGGGCCCCACACTGTGGAACATAATGTACGACGGTGTGCTAGCCGTAGAGCTCCCTGAGGGCGCCTCCATCGTGGGATTCGCCGATGATCTTGCGATCCTGGCAGCGGGGACAACTCCTGAACACGCAGCAGCGATTGCGGAGGAAGCGGTGGCAGCGGTCAACAGCTGGATGGTGCGGCACAAACTCTCCCTGGCGCCGGAGAAGACGGAGCTGCTGATGGTGTCGAGCAAGCGAAGCGGATACAAAAACATCCCTGTGAACATCTGTGGAGTGGAAGTGCGCTCGAAGCGGTCGATCCGCTACTTGGGGGTCATGCTACACGACCACCTGTCGTGGCGCCCACACGTCGAGATGGTCGCGGACAAGGCCCTCCGTGTGGTGCGAGCATTGCGTGTCGTCATGCGCAACCACAGCGGCCCCCAAGTGAGCAAGCGGAAGCTGCTCGCCGCAGTGGCCGCGTCCATTATCCGCTATGGCGCACCCGTCTGGGCGGAAGCCTCGGACCTACAGTGGTGCAGGCGGATATTGGATCGCGTGCAGCGCCCCCTGGCCCAGGGCATCACGAGCGCCTTCCACTCCACGAGCTGCGAGGTAGCGGTGGTTTTAGCCGGAGAACTGCCATACCACCTCCTGGTGAAGGAAGACGCCCGCTGCTACAACCGACTGCAGTTAAGCCCGGACAGCAGTCGAGAGGCGATTCGCCAGGAGGAAAAGGAGTCATCGCTGCAGCTGTGGCAGCAACAGTGGGACGACGAGGCGGCGAATAACACCAGCCGCTACTTACGTTGGGCCCACCGACAAGTGCCAGACGTGCGCCTGTGGACGGGGCGGAAACACGGAGAGGTAGATTTCTACCTCTCGCAGGTTCTCAGTGGACATGCCTTCGTCCACGAGTTCCTGCACGTGTTCGGGTTCGCTCCATCCCCGGACTGTCCCAGGTGCGCAGGGTCGGTCGAGTCGGTGGCCCACGTACTGTTCCAGTGTCCCCGCTTCGCGGATGTTCGCGCGGAGTTGCTGCACGGCGTCGACGAGGACAACCTCGGCAGCCGCCTGTTGGAGAGTGCGGAGTGGTGGGACCGCATCCAGCAAGCGGCTCGGCAGATCCTCTCCGTTCTGCAGGAGGACTGGCGGGAGGAGCAGCAAAACTTGGCAGCCGCCGAGGCTGCTCAGCCAGTTCCTGCATCCAGCCCGCCCGAGGACATGGCGGAGGCAGAGCGGAGACGGCTGATGCGACGCCGAGAGGTGCGCAACCGCAGCGCCCGGCGGATGCGGCAGCGGCGTCGGCAGGAGCGGCTCGGCGTGGACGAGGTCGTCCCGGCTATCTTGGCACGCGCAGCGGCCAATGACGACGCGGCCGACGACGTAGTGGAGCCGACAGGGGAGGTCGAGGAGGAGGAGGTCAGCCCTCCAGAGCCGCCAATCCCCCCGCGCAGCCGGGGATTGCCTCCCTCCCCACGCACGATGGAGATGCGGCGACTGCGGCGTAATTTTATGCAGCTCCAATACCGGGAAAGGCGTCGGGCCGGAGTGCTAGGAGCTGTTCCGCAGGGTCGCCAACGACGTGGGCGACTACCACCATCTGCAGCGGAAGTGGAGCGGCGTCGCATTAACCGGCGGCAGAGAGAGAGGCAGCGACGGCTGGAGCAACGGCAAGCGGAGGTCGAGGCTCAGCCTCCCCCGTGGGACGAGCTGCCGAGCTCCCAGCTTGCCGAACGAAGAAGCAGCCTCACGGATGACGAGCGAGCTGCCGTAACATCGGCGATCGTGTCCGCGCGCTGACGCAGCTCTTTGATGATACGGTGAAACCTGCAAGGATTAGGACAAGGACAACGGTTACCGGAACATATTTAATGTTAAAAAGGCGGCAACGAAAACCTTTCACGAAAGGAAAAATAGTGAAAAAAAAAAAAAAGTTTTTTGAATTCAAATAAATAAAGAGAAAGGCCCAAACGGGCGGAATTCCCGGCGGGGGGAAATCCGTTAGTGGTAACCCCCCGCCGGTAGGAGCGGGGTTCTTTCGGGAAACAATGGTCCTCAATAAAGAACTCTTGAAGAATTTAAAAAAAAAAAAAGAAGTGGAGCTTGCGGCTTAATTTGACTCAACACGGGAAAACTTACCAGGTCCGAACTTATTGAGGTAAGACAGATTGATAGCTCTTTCTCAAACTTAAGGGTAGTGGTGCATGGCCGTTCTTAGTTCGTGGAATGATTTGTCTGGTTATTCCGATAACGAACGCGACTCAGTCAAGCTAACTAGAACGCTGTCAGTAGTGTGCCTCCGGGCGCACCTGACGTTAGGAGTGGCGGGTGTCCTCACGGGTGCCCGTCACTTAGTTTGCCCTGCTTAGCGGGACAACTTGTGTTTAGCAAGATGAGATTGAGCGATAACAGGTCCGTGATGCCCTTAGATGTTCTGGGCTGCACGCGTGCTACAATGTGAGCAGCAGCGTGTTCTCGCCTTATGGCGCCCCCATTCCGAGAGGAACGGGAAATCACCCAAATGCTCATTTAGTAGGGATTGGGGACTGCAATGGTCCCCATGAACCTGGAATTTCTAGTAAGTGCTAGTCATTAGCTAGCGCTGATTACGTCCCTGC
>NW_026902625.1:7500-10000 GCF_943734735.2 Anopheles gambiae | reverse complement strand
TACAAACATAAACATTAACGCGTTCGCTCGGGCTGCGCCGTCCGTGTTGAACACAAATGTGGGTGATTATATGAGTGGATAGACAAAAACATGCGTGGCGAAGACAGTTTTCTGCACGATGTGCACATAGCTCATTTCGTCGTCCCGGGCTAATGGAACAACACAAAAATATCGAGTATCTTTCTAGGTTTCTGTTATAAAAGGACAGGCCAAAAGGTGACCGGTTGAGATAAGCATTTTAAGCATACAAGCACTTTATTGCAACTTTTGATACAAAAACTAGGTACGTACACGTAGATTGTATCAACATGGACATCCATGATCGGGTACGCCCGGGCTGCGCCCTCCATGTTGTACTTTCCCTGATTGGTACACAATTTTGGTGCAAGTGTACCAACATGGACATCTATGAACGCGTACGCTCGAGATGCACCCTTCGTCTTGTACTTTCCCTGATCGGTACACAGTTTTGGTGCACGGCTATCCCGACCGGCAACTTGTACCTTTATCGACATCCATGAACACAAAGTGCGCGGAACAAAAATTGCTCGGTCAGACCTACAAAGTGCTATATCTCGAATACTAAACGTCGCAGATGGGTGTCGTAGAACAATTTTAAATTCGTCTTATGATTCTACATCCGATTCTGGATAGTGGTTTTTCGACCACTTTTCAACATTTTGTGACACCCCGAACCTAGGGGCAGCTCCCTAGCTTTTTTCAAAAATGTGCACCGAACGGGCCAGAGAGCTCGAGTAGTCGAAAATTTTTTTTTTGCTAAAACCCCTCAAAACGTGTCAGGAACGCACCCTAGATGATGAAAAGTGCAACCAGAATGTCAATCGACAACATGCCCGGGGGTACAAATTTGCTCTACGCGTCCCTAGGTAGGGTACTTTTTCATACAAACATCAAAGTGTACGGTGCACAAAGTGCGCGGAACAAAAATTGCTCGGTCAGACCTAGGACGGGCCATAACTCGAATACTAAACGTCGCAGATGGGTGTCGTAGAACAATTTTAAGTTCGTCTAATGATTCTACATCCGATTCTGGATAGTGGTTTTTCGACCACTTTTCAACATTTTGTGACACCCCGAACCTAGGGGCAGCTCCCTAGCTTTTTTCAAAAATGTGCACCGAACGGGCCAGAGAGCTCGAGTAGTCGAAAATTTTTTTTTTGCTAAAACCCCTCAAAACGTGTCAGGAACGCACCCTAGATGATGAAAAGTGCAACCAGAATGTCAATCGACAACATGCCCGGGGGTACAAATTTGCTCTACGCGTCCCTAGGTAGGGTACTTTTTCATACAAACATCAAAGTGTACGGTGCACAAAGTGCGCGGAACAAAAATTGCTCGGTCAGACCTGGTACGGGCCATAACTCGAATACTAAACGTCGCAGATGGGTGTCGTAGAACAATTTTAAGTTCGTCTAACGATTCTACATCCGATTCTGGATAGTGGTTTTTCGACCACTTTTCAACATTTTGTGACACCCCGAACCTAGGGGCAGCTCCCTAGCTTTTTTCAAAAATGTGCACCGAACGGGCCAGAGAGCTCGAGTAGTCGAAATTTTTTTTTTTGCTAAAACCGCTCAAAACGTGTAGAAAACTGATTTTAGATGATAAAAAGTGCAACCAGAACGTCAAACGACAACTTTGTTGGGGGTACCCTTTTTACTCTACGGGCCACTAGCTTAGGCGCGCCAACAGCGCTTTCCTCTCGGGTTCCCATTTTTTGCCCTCCTGGGATTATGATCATTTACTCATTGCCTACTATAGGGAAGGTACCTTGCTTCGAGGTCAAAAATGAAGATTTCACCAAATCGTAGTTTTAACCTCTATTTAGTCGTAGGAGCATGGTTTGCAGTGTCCGTGGGTCATATAAGCCCCCGTTTGGGTCATACGTCCCCTCCCCGATGAAAATCGTCATATGACTATAGGCCGAACTTATGAAGCAAAAGTGGTGTCTGGTGGGTTCTGCCGATGATCTTAACCTATGATTTTGAGTTTCCACTCTTTCAAAACGTTTCCTGGAGCAGTACATCACGGGTCTACGGACCCAAAGACTTCGTTGCGATGGTTTCAAGCATAAAAGTTGTAACAGTTAAGGGTTTTTAATACGCGTATATTAAATCATTGCTTGAAACTAAGCTTCGTTGTCTTTAAACTCTGCAAGACCAATCGAACTTCTTAGGGAAACTCGAAGCATTCACGCTAAGCTGGTGGTGCAGGGCACATAGCGTGATGAAACCGGGTTTCCCTACCAAATGTGGCATATTTTTTCCCTGAGAGCGAAGCTCAGACCCACGTAGGGGAGAGCGAAGTGGAACTTAAATGTTCAATGCAGCAAATGTTCGCCATGCGGATAAACAAGTTGGAATAGTTCAATGTAGTGTAATGCAAACACGAATCGCAAATAACGATACGGGACCCAGAAGCAATTCTGCGGATCCCTCGGGGAGTGGTGAGTTGATATAAATTAGAGGTGAAAGTCCAA
>NW_026902624.1:97500-99177 GCF_943734735.2 Anopheles gambiae | reverse complement strand
ATGGTGCGGCACAAACTCTCCCTGGCGCCGGAGAAGACGGAGCTGCTGATGGTGTCGAGCAAGCGAAGCGGATACAAAAACATCCCTGTGAACATCTGTGGAGTGGAAGTGCGCTCGAAGCGGTCGATCCGCTACTTGGGGGTCATGCTACACGACCACCTGTCGTGGCGCCCACACGTCGAGATGGTCGCGGACAAGGCCCTCCGTGTGGTGCGAGCATTGCGTGTCGTCATGCGCAACCACAGCGGCCCCCAAGTGAGCAAGCGGAAGCTGCTCGCCGCAGTGGCCGCGATCCAATATCCGCTATGGCGCACCCGTCTGGGCGGAAGCCTCGGACCTACAGTGGTGCAGGCGGATATTGGATCGCGTGCAGCGCCCCCTGGCCCAGGGCATCACGAGCGGCCTTCCACTCCACGAGCTGCGAGGGTAGCGGTGGTTTTAGCCGGAGAACTGCCATACCACCTCCTGGTGAAGGAAGACGCCCGCTGCTACAACCGACTGCAGTTAAGCCCGGACAGCAGTCGAGAGGCGATTCGCCAGGAGGAAAAGGAGTCATCGCTGCAGCTGTGGCAGCAACAGTGGGACGACGAGGCGGCGAATAACACCAGCCGCTACTTACGTTGGGCCCACCGACAAGTGCCAGACGTGCGCCTGTGGACGGGGCGGAAACACGGAGAGGTAGATTTCTACCTCTCGCAGGTTCTCAGTGGACATGCCTTCGTCCACGAGTTCCTGCACGTGTTCGGGTTCGCTCCATCCCCGGACTGTCCCAGGTGCGCAGGGTCGGTCGAGTCGGTGGCCCACGTACTGTTCCAGTGTCCCCGCTTCGCGGATGTTCGCGCGGAGTTGCTGCACGGCGTCGACGAGGACAACCTCGGCAGCCGCCTGTTGGAGAGTGCGGAGTGGTGGGACCGCATCCAGCAAGCGGCTCGGCAGATCCTCTCCGTTCTGCAGGAGGACTGGCGGGAGGAGCAGCAAAACTTGGCAGCCGCCGAGGCTGCTCAGCCAGTTCCTGCATCCAGCCCGCCGAGGACATGGCGGAGGCAGAGCGGAGACGGCTGATGCGACGCCGAGAGGTGCGCAACCGCAGCGCCCGGCGGATGCGGCAGCGGCGTCGGCAGGAGCGGCTCGGCGTGGACGAGGTCGTCCCGGCTATCTTGGCACGCGCAGCGGCCAATGACGACGCGGCCGACGACGTAGTGGAGCCGACAGGGGAGGTCGAGGAGGAGGAGGTCAGCCCTCCAGAGCCGCCAATCCCCCCGCGCAGCCGGGGATTGCCTCCCTCCCCACGCACGATGGAGATGCGGCGACTGCGGCGTAACTTTATGCAGCTCCAATACCGGGAAAAGGCGTCGGGCCGGAGTGCTAGGAGCTGTTCCGCAGGGTCGCCAACGACGTGGGCGACTACCACCATCTGCAGCGGAAGTGGAGCGGCGTCGCATTAACCGGCGGCAGAGAGAGAGGCAGCGGCGGCTGGAGCAACGGCAAGCGGAGGTCGAGGCTCAGCCTCCCCCGTGGGACGAGCTGCCGAGCTCCCAGCTTGCCGAACGAAGAAGCAGCCTCACGGATGACGAGCGAGCTGCCGTAACATCGGCGATCGTGTCCCGCGCGCTGACGCAGCTCTTTGATGATACGGTGAAACCTGCAAGGATTAGGACAAGGACAACGGTTACCGGA
>NW_026902624.1:82500-90000 GCF_943734735.2 Anopheles gambiae | reverse complement strand
CTAAATTATAAATGGGTAAAAGGCTAGGCGTTTCTCAGTAGCTTTTTTGCGCCACGTGGCAAAAGTATTCGAGTTCAGATTTCTGGGACTTAGCGTATTTTTCAAAATTGATTATGCAAATTGAAGTACAAATGGGGCATTAGCTAGGCGTTGCCCAGTAGCTTTTGGCGCCACATGGAGGAAGTAGTCGAGTTCAAATTTCTGGGACGTAGCGTAGTTTTCAATCATAATAAACCGAATCAAACATAAAAATCATGAAACTTACACCACGTCCCTAGGTTATGCACAAAACGTAACGATAAAGTGCCGGCCAGGTTAGAGGTGCACCAAAATTGTGTACCGATTAGGAAAAGTACTCTATGTTCCTATGACTTGGGTGAAAAGTGTTGATTAACTGCTGGTTAGGATAGACAGTTGCTTATCGTACACATCGCAAACGAACACCCCTTAGTGAGCAGTAGCAGAAGTCGATTGAACAAAGCGAATGCATTACAAACTGATCAAGTAAAATAAGGAACGCTACGTACTAGGACTTCTTTCCAAGAATGGTGTCCGCGACGGGAGGGCAAGCGTCCTTCCCAGGTTTCCCTAGTAAACCTTGTATGGTAAACATACCCAAGCGTGTCCGTAAGCACGCAACGATAGTCACGAACGAGCACATACCTAGGGAAAGTACTCTACGTACTAGGACTTCTGTCCAAGAATGGTGTCCGCGACGGTCGGGCACTGTGACGCAATTACCAAATCCTAGAATCGTACAAGCAGTGTGTACAAACATAAACATTAACGCGTTCGCTCGGGCTGCGCCGTCCGTGTTGAACACAAATGTGGGTGATTATATGAGTGGATAGACAAAAACATGCGTGGCGAAGACAGTTTTCTGCACGATGTGCACATAGCTCATTTCGTCGTCCCGGGCGAATGGAAAAACACAAAAATATCGAGTATCTTTCTAGGTTTCTGTTATAAAAGGACAGGCCAAAAGGTGACCGGTTGAGATAAGCATTTTAAGCATACAAGCACTTTATTGCAACTTTTGATACAAAAACTAGGTACGTACACGTAGATTGTATCAACATGGACATCCATGATCGGGTACGCCCGGGCTGCGCCCTCCATGTTGTACTTTCCCTGATTGGTACACAATTTTGGTGCAAGTGTACCAACATGGACATCTATGAACGCGTACGCTCGAGATGCACCCTTCGTCTTGTACTTTCCCTGATCGGTACACAGTTTTGGTGCACGGCTATCCCGACCGGCAACTTGTACCTTTATCGACATCCATGAACACAAAGTGCGCGGAACAAAAATTGCTCGGTCAGACCTACAAAGTGCTATATCTCGAATACTAAACGTCGCAGATGGGTGTCGTAGAACAATTTTAAATTCGTCTAATGATTCTACATCCGATTCTGGATAGTGGTTTTTCGACCACTTTTCAACATTTTGTGACACCCCGAACCTAGGGGCAGCTCCCTAGCTTTTTACAAAAATGTGCACCGAACGGGCCAGAGAGCTCGAGTAGTCGAAAATTTTTTTTTTGCTAAAACCCCTCAAAACGTGTCAGGAACGCACCCTAGATGATGAAAAGTGCAACCAGAATGTCAATCGACAACATGCCCGGGGGTACAAATTTGCTCTACGCGTCCCGAGGTAGGGTACTTTTTCATACAAACATCAAAGTGTACGGTGCACAAAGTGCGCGGAACAAAAATTGCTCGGTCAGACCTAGGACGGGCCATAACTCGAATACTAAACGTCGCAGATGGGTGTCGTAGAACAATTTTAAGTTCGTCTAATGATTCTACATCCGATTCTGGATAGTGGTTTTTCGACCACTTTTCAACATTTTGTGACACCCCGAACCTAGGGGCAGCTCCCTAGCTTTTTTCAAAAATGTGCACCGAACGGGCCAGAGAGCTCGAGTAGTCGAAAATTTTTTTTTTTGCTAAAACCCCTCAAAACGTGTCAGGAACGCACCCTAGATGATGAAAAGTGCAACCAGAATGTCAATCGACAACATGCCCGGGGGTACAAATTTGCTATACGCGTCCCTAGGTAGGGTACTTTTTCATACAAACATCAACGTGTACGGTGCACAAAGTGCGCGGAACAAAAATTGCTCGGTCAGACCTAGGACGGGCCATAACTCGAATACTAAACGTCGCAGATGGGTGTCGTAGAACAATTTTAAGTTCGTCTAATGATTCTACATCCGATTCTGGATAGTGGTTTTTCGACCACTTTTCAACATTTTGTGACACCCCGAACCTAGGGGCAGCTCCCTAGCTTTTTTCAAAAATGTGCACCGAACGGGCCAGAGAGCTCGAGTAGTCGAAAATTTTTTTTTTTTGCTAAAACCCCTCAAAACGTGTCAGGAACGCACCCTAGATGATGAAAAGTGCAACCAGAATGTCAATCGACAACATGCCCGGGGGTACAAATTTGCTCTACGCGTCCCTAGGTAGGGTACTTTTTCATACAAACATCAAAGTGTACGGTGCACAAAGTGCGCGGAACAAAAATTGCTCGGTCAGACCTAGGACGGGCCATAACTCGAATACTAAACGTCGCAGATGGGTGTCGTAGAACAATTTTAAGTTCGTCTAATGATTCTACATCCGATTCTGGATAGTGGTTTTTCGACCACTTTTCAACATTTTGTGACACCCCGAACCTAGGGGCAGCTCCCTAGCTTTTTTCAAAAATGTGCACCGAACGGGCCAGAGAGCTCGAGTAGTCGAAAATTTTTTTTTTTGCTAAAACCCCTCAAAACGTGTCAGGAACGCACCCTAGATGATGAAAAGTGCAACCAGAATGTCAATCGACAACATGCCCGGGGGTACAAATTTGCTATACGCGTCCCTAGGTAGGGTACTTTTTCATACAAACATCAACGTGTACGGTGCACAAAGTGCGCGGAACAAAAATTGCTCGGTCAGACCTAGGACGGGCCATAACTCGAATACTAAACGTCGCAGATGGGTGTCGTAGAACAATTTTAAGTTCGTCTAATGATTCTACATCCGATTCTGGATAGTGGTTTTTCGACCACTTTTCAACATTTTGTGACACCCCGAACCTAGGGGCAGCTCCCTAGCTTTTTTCAAAAATGTGCACCGAACGGGCCAGAGAGCTCGAGTAGTCGAAAATTTTTTTTTTTGCTAAAACCCCTCAAAACGTGTCAGGAACGCACCCTAGATGATGAAAAGTGCAACCAGAATGTCAATCGACAACATGCCCGGGGGTACAAATTTGCTCTACGCGTCCCTAGGTAGGGTACTTTTTCATACAAACATCAAAGTGTACGGTGCACAAAGTGCGCGGAACAAAAATTGCTCGGTCAGACCTAGGACGGGCCATAACTCGAATACTAAACGTCGCAGATGGGTGTCGTAGAACAATTTTAAGTTCGTCTAATGATTCTACATCCGATTCTGGATAGTGGTTTTTCGACCACTTTTCAACATTTTGTGACACCCCGAACCTAGGGGCAGCTCCCTAGCTTTTTTCAAAAATGTGCACCGAACGGGCCAGAGAGCTCGAGTAGTCGAAAATTTTTTTTTTGCTAAAACCCCTCAAAACGTGTCAGGAACGCACCCTAGATGATGAAAAGTGCAACCAGAATGTCAATCGACAACATGCCCGGGGGTACAAATTTGCTCTACGCGTCCCTAGGTAGGGTACTTTTTCATACAAACATCAACGTGTACGGTGCACAAAGTGCGCGGAACAAAAATTGCTCGGTCAGACCTAGGACGGGCCATAACTCGAATACTAAACGTCGCAGATGGGTGTCGTAGAACAATTTTAAGTTCGTCTAATGATTCTACATCCGATTCTGGATAGTGGTTTTTCGACCACTTTTCAACATTTTGTGACACCCCGAACCTAGGGGCAGCTCCCTAGCTTTTTTCAAAAATGTGCACCGAACGGGCCAGAGAGCTCGAGTAGTCGAAAATTTTTTTTTTTGCTAAAACCCCTCAAAACGTGTCAGGAACGCACCCTAGATGATGAAAAGTGCAACCAGAATGTCAATCGACAACATGCCCGGGGGTACAAATTTGCTATACGCGTCCCTAGGTAGGGTACTTTTTCATACAAACATCAACGTGTACGGTGCACAAAGTGCGCGGAACAAAAATTGCTCGGTCAGACCTAGGACGGGCCATAACTCGAATACTAAACGTCGCAGATGGGTGTCGTAGAACAATTTTAAGTTCGTCTAATGATTCTACATCCGATTCTGGATAGTGGTTTTTCGACCACTTTTCAACATTTTGTGACACCCCGAACCTAGGGGCAGCTCCCTAGCTTTTTTCAAAAATGTGCACCGAACGGGCCAGAGAGCTCGAGTAGTCGAAAATTTTTTTTTTTGCTAAAACCCCTCAAAACGTGTCAGGAACGCACCCTAGATGATGAAAAGTGCAACCAGAATGTCAATCGACAACATGCCCGGGGGTACAAATTTGCTCTACGCGTCCCTAGGTAGGGTACTTTTTCATACAAACATCAAAGTGTACGGTGCACAAAGTGCGCGGAACAAAAATTGCTCGGTCAGACCTAGGACGGGCCATAACTCGAATACTAAACGTCGCAGATGGGTGTCGTAGAACAATTTTAAGTTCGTCTAATGATTCTACATCCGATTCTGGATAGTGGTTTTTCGACCACTTTTCAACATTTTGTGACACCCCGAACCTAGGGGCAGCTCCCTAGCTTTTTTCAAAAATGTGCACCGAACGGGCCAGAGAGCTCGAGTAGTCGAAAATTTTTTTTTTGCTAAAACCCCTCAAAACGTGTCAGGAACGCACCCTAGATGATGAAAAGTGCAACCAGAATGTCAATCGACAACATGCCCGGGGGTACAAATTTGCTCTACGCGTCCCTAGGTAGGGTACTTTTTCATACAAACATCAACGTGTACGGTGCACAAAGTGCGCGGAACAAAAATTGCTCGGTCAGACCTAGGACGGGCCATAACTCGAATACTAAACGTCGCAGATGGGTGTCGTAGAACAATTTTAAATTCGTCTAATGATTCTACATCCGATTCTGGATAGTGGTTTTTCGACCACTTTTCAACATTTTGTGACACCCCGAACCTAGGGGCAGCTCCCTAGCTTTTTTCAAAAATGTGCACCGAACGGGCCAGAGAGCTCGAGTAGTCGAAAATTTTTTTTTTTGCTAAAACCCCTCAAAACGTGTCAGGAACGCACCCTAGATGATGAAAAGTGCAACCAGAATGTCAATCGACAACATGCCCGGGGGTACAAATTTGCTATACGCGTCCCTAGGTAGGGTACTTTTTCATACAAACATCAACGTGTACGGTGCACAAAGTGCGCGGAACAAAAATTGCTCGGTCAGACCTAGGACGGGCCATAACTCGAATACTAAACGTCGCAGATGGGTGTCGTAGAACAATTTTAAGTTCGTCTAACGATTCTACATCCGATTCTGGATAGTGGTTTTTCGACCACTTTTCAACATTTTGTGACACCCCGAACCTAGGGGCAGCTCCCTAGCTTTTTTCAAAAATGTGCACCGAACGGGCCAGAGAGCTCGAGTAGTCGAAAATTTTTTTTTTTTGCTAAAACCCCTCAAAACGTGTCAGGAACGCACCCTAGATGATGAAAAGTGCAACCAGAATGTCAATCGACAACATGCCCGGGGGTACAAATTTGCTCTACGCGTCCCTAGGTAGGGTACTTTTTCATACAAACATCAAAGTGTACGGTGCACAAAGTGCGCGGAACAAAAATTGCTCGGTCAGACCTGGTACGGGCCATAACTCGAATACTAAACGTCGCAGATGGGTGTCGTAGAACAATTTTAAGTTCGTCTAATGATTCTACATCCGATTCTGGATAGTGGTTTTTCGACCACTTTTCAACATTTTGTGACACCCCGAACCTAGGGGCAGCTCCCTAGCTTTTTTCAAAAATGTGCACCGAACGGGCCAGAGAGCTCGAGTAATCGAAAATTTTTTTTTTGCTAAAACCCCTCAAAACGTGTAGAAAACTGATTTTAGATGATAAAAAGTGCAACCAGAACGTCAAACGACAACTTTGTTGGGGGTACCCTTTTTACTCTACGGGCCACTAGCTTAGGCGCGCCAACAGCGCTTTCCTCTCGGGTTCCCATTTTTTGCCCTCCTGGGATTATGATCATTTACTCATTGCCTACTATAGGGAAGGTACCTTGCTTCGAGGTCAAAAATGAAGATTTCACCAAATCGTAGTTTTAACCTCTATTTAGTCGTAGGAGCATGGTTTGCAGTGTCCGTGGGTCATATAAGCCCCCGTTTGGGTCATACGTCCCCTCCCCGATGAAAATCGTCATATGACTATAGGCCGAACTTATGAAGCAAAAGTGGTGTCTGGTGGGTTCTGCCGATGATCTTAACCTATGATTTTGAGTTTCCACCCTTTCAAAACGTTTCCTGGAGCAGTACATCACGGGTCTACGGACCCAAAGACTTCGTTGCGATGGTTTCAAGCATAAAAGTTGTAACAGCTAAGGGTTTTTAATACGCGTATATTAAATCCTTGCTTGAAACTAAGCTTCGTTGTCTTTAAACTCTGCAAGACCAATCGAACTTCTTAGGGAAACTCGAAGGATTCACGCTAAGCCGGTGGTGCAGGGCACATAGCGTGATGAAACCGGGTTTCCCTACCAAATGTGGCATATTTTTTCCCTGAGAGCGAAGCTCAGACCCACGTAGGGGAGAGCGAAGTGGAACTTAAATGTTCAATGCAGCAAATGTTCGCCATGCGGATAAACAAGTTGGAATAGTTCAATGTAGTGTAATGCAAACACGAATCGCAAATAACGATACGGGACCCAGAAGCAATTCTGCGGATCCCTCGGGGAGTGGTGAGTTGATATAAATTAGAAGTGAAAATCCAAGTTGTTCGGGCTCCGGCTCGGCAGCCGATACGAGGTTCCTGTTGAGCTTGTTTGTACATCGCGCAGAGGCGCCGTTCGGTTCTAGCAATGATTCCCGCCACCATGTTCCATGCGTGCAGAGATCCGTTAGAGCTCGTTCAATGTGTCCCGCCGTGATTACGAAAAAGTCCAACAGTTGACTTAGTTGGGTGTGCGTCAAGTAATCGCGCAGAGATGCCGATCGGTGCCTAGCAATGTTTCCCGTCACAAGGTGGTATTGGCACCTGTGCAGAGTGGCCGTTAGCAATGTCTCCCGTATCACGGTGGTGTACCATCACTAGTGCAGAGTGACCGCTAGCAATGTCTCCCGTCACAAGGTGGTAGCCCAGAAGTGCAGAGAAGCCGCTGTAGCAAAGTCTCCCGTATCACGTTGGAGTTCTTCCACTAGTGCAGAGAGATCGCTGAACCGTTCAATGTGTCCCGTCGTGGTGTGCTTGTACCGAGCACGTAGGATACACCTTGCTTTGTTGGTTTGGGATAGGAGTGGTCGCGCAACTGCCTCCACGCCGCAGAGTGCCAGTTCGGATTGAAGGTCAACTTTAGCCG
>NW_026902624.1:50000-75000 GCF_943734735.2 Anopheles gambiae | reverse complement strand
ATGAAGAAAGGCCGCGCGGCCGGTACGCAGTGGGCACGGATCAACGTATCGCTGCCAGACTTTCAAAGCTTCCTGAATTTGGGAAAGCTGAAAGTTGGTTGGTCGATATGCCATATCCGCGAGGTTATGGAAGAGCAGAAATGCTACAAGTGTTGGAAGGTAGGCCATACGAGCTACCATTGTAGGGAACCAGACAGAAGTAATCTGTGCTGGAAATGCGGTTTGAGTGGACACAAGAAGCAAGCTTGTACCAACTCTGTCAAGTGTTTAGATTGCGGTACGAGGTCACAGAACCTTCACGCAACGGGCAGCTATATGTGTCCTAGAAGGCGAACGATTAGATCATAATGGTTAGGTTGCTACAACATAACCAGAATCATAGTTATGCCGCATTTCAGTTAATGTGGCAAACGATTAGGGAAGAATCTGCGGATATAGTGTTGATTGCAGATCCGTATCTGGCAACAACCAACGTCAAAGTGTTACGCAATGACGATAACACAGCAGCGGTAGTGGTTAACGCGGACTTACCAGTTAAGGTAGTCAGTAAGGCTCTGAAGGGTTTAATGATAGTTGACATAGGTGATATGCGAGTGGTTAGCGTTTACGCGCCACCTAGATTTAGTATGGAAGAGTTTCAGAACATGTTGGATAACACGGTAATGGCCGTAACCGGTATCCACAAATTCGTTATCGGGGGGGACTTCAACGCTTGGTCAGCAAGTTGGAACAACCAACTTGGCGAGCGTGGAGAAACCCAGAAACGAAGAGGTGAGTTGGTCTTATCAACCTTTGCGCAGATTGACGCTATTTTATTGAACGACGGCAGCACCCCAACTTATGTTGGACCAGGGCGTACGTCAGTAGTTGATCTTACTTTTGCGAGCAGAACAGTTGCAAGATCATTTAAGTGGGAGGTGTTATCTGGCTATATGAACTCTGATCATCGTGCAATACGAATAGATCTTGAGACGCAAAGCGTGCGTAACTTGTCCCGACCCATAACGGGATGGAGCATCAAGTATTTTAGCAAAGATATATTTGAAGTTATGATGCAAGCCGCTTTTGAGACAGAGGTCACAACAAGCGAAGACTTAATGCGTATACTTGTCACGGCGTGTAATGCGACGATGACTAAGCGTAAGAGGTACACTCCTAACAAGAGTGCATTTTGGTGGACGTTAGAGATTGAGGCACTTCGCAAAGAGTGCAAACACCGCGATCGATTAGCGCAAAGAGCATTCAATACTGATCTCTATTCTTCTTTTAGGGACGAGTTCAAGGTGGCAAGGAATGCCCTCAAGCGATTGATCAAGCATACCCGACAGAGGAAGTGGAAAGAGTTCCTGGGAACAGCGAACAACGCATCATTTGGTATTGTATATCATACGTTCAAGAAAGTGGCCGATGGTTCGATTGGACCCCGAACCATGACATTGGACGAGTTTAGGGAAGTGGTGAGCGAGCTTTTTCCTACTCACCCAAATACGGTGTGGCCTGAATATCGTATCGATCAGCCACGAGAGTTTGAAAGGGTAACTAATGATGAGATTCTTGCGGTTGCCAGGAGACTACCTAACAAGAAGGCGCCGGGACCAGATGGTATCCCGAATGAGGCGCTGAAAGTTGGTATGTTGACTGCAACCGATGCATTTTGCAGGGTTTACCAAGGCTGTTTAGAGAACGCGAAGTTCCCCGATGAGTGGAAAAGGCAGAGGTTGGTGTTAATACCGAAACCGAACAAACCACCAGGGGAACCGGGTTCAGTTCGCCCCATTTGTCTACTAGACGGGGCAGGTAAAGGTTTAGAACGCATCATAGTGCAACGGTTAAATGCACACATCGAGGAGGTCAACGGACTGTCTGATGACCAATTTGGTTTCAGAAGTCGTCGATCAACGGTTGATGCGATTCAACGGGTAGTGGACATTGTTTCGGTAGCTAGAAGCAGAAACCGATACAGTGGACGGTATTGTGCAGTTGTTACATTAGATGTTACTAATGCTTTCAACAGTGCTTCGTGGTTGGCGATTGCAAATGCTTTACAGAGAATTAACACTCCTAAGTATCTTTATGATATCATTGGTGATTATTTTAGGAATCGTGTGCTGATGTATGATACCACAGATGGACCGGCAGAGATTGCAGTCACATCGGGTGTACCTCAAGGCTCGGTACTTGGCCCAACGTTATGGAACCTCATGTACGACGGAGTCCTACGAGTTGCAATGGTGGAAGGTGCACGGATTATCGGCTATGCAGACGATATAGTATTGTTGGTGGAAGGTAATTGTGTTGATGATATTGAAATTCTCGTTTCCAGCCAGATTCGCATCATCGACAGATGGATGACCGACAACGGATTAAAGATAGCCCCGACCAAGACCGAGTTTATCATGGTCAGTTCCCATCAGAGGGTACAGCATGGGGCTATCAGGGTAGGTGATCACGTAGTACATTCGTCGCGCAGCTTAAAGTATTTGGGGATGGTCTTAGATGACCGCCTCGATTACACTTCACACATCAGGTATGCGGTGGAGAGAGCGACGAAGTTATGGACCACCTTGGTAAGGATGATGCCTAATAAGGCAGGTCCGAGTAGTAATGCTAGGCGAGCAATTGCTCTTACTGTTGTGGCGAAGGTCCGGTATGCCTCGCCCATTTGGTGTCATACCCTTAGATTTGCTAACCGTAGACAATGGCTACGTCGGTTTTACCGGCCAGTAGTCCAGCGAGTTATCTCTTCTTTCAGGACAACTTCTCACGATGCAGTCTGCGTGCTTGCGGGAATGATCCCGCTGCATCTCCTCCTGGACGAGGACTCCAGGACTTTTCATCGGAGACGAGCAGAGAACATCGCCGGATCGGTTGCACGTAACATGGAACGTGTCACAACTATGGAACGATGGCAACGAGAATGGGACGAGAGTGTTCACGGTCGGTGGACATACCGTCTCATACCCGACGTCAACAGATGGATAAGTAGAAGTTTTGGTGGTGTAGATTTCTTTCTTTCTCAGTTTCTTTCCAGCCATGGCTTCTACGCCTACCAGCTTCATCGGATGCAGTTAACGGGTTCGCCGCTATGCGATGCGTGCGAGGAACCTGAGGACGCCGAACACACGATATTCCATTGTGTACGTCATCGTGAACTGATCATCAGACTTCAGCATCAAGTCGACGAGGAGTTAACGCCGGAGAACATCATCGAAGTTATGTCTGCTAACAGATATAACTGGAGCATGGTTCATCAAGCAGTACGGACGATTATGATTCGACAACAACATCGAAGACACGTCATCGAACGAGGCGAACGACGTGCTTTGCTCGCCAACATCCAGTTGGCCTTGCAGAGCAGCGACAGTGACGACGAGTAACGACAAGGATTCATCGTAGTTCATCGTAGCTTCATCGCCGAGGGCTAGACAGTGGCTAATCACCACTGTTGGAAGCCATTCGTTGCCTGGGATGATGGACATCCACCGCCCGAGTGACGTCGATACCCTAACGGGTGATCCACTCGGGGCCGGTTGAAGGCACGGAGGGGTTTTAGTGAGTAAGAATCTCACACTACCGGGGTTGATCACCCAGGTGTCTTATGCAAGATTTCCCCTTCGATAACAAAAAAAAAAAAAAAAAAAAAAAAAAAAAGGTAGCCAAATGCGGAGACATCATCGGACAGCCGAACGGAGCGGACGTGTTCTCACCTCGCTCCCGCTCGACACCAGAGTTCTACTGAACATTTTATACCCGGAGGCCCCGCCGCTACGGTATAAATTTGCTAGGTGCTCTGCTCATCCGCTCAGTCTTCATCCAGCCTTCGAGACGGCGTTACGCTGCCCAAATACCCAGCGCTCAGTGCTAGTGAATAATTTTGTGTGTGTGTGAAAGTGTCAGTTTTCTTTTAACCGTTGACGAGGAAGGTCGTGCTTCTGCTAGTCTCAGTTTCTAGAGTGCTTGATACAGTGTGTGTGTTTGTGTGTAGTGCTGTGTTGTGTTCTGTGTTAGCAATTCCAACCGTTATTAGCATCGCCTTCTGCGTTTATTATTCTAATTGTTTTTGCCGTCGGCTTTTTTCCTTCGGCATTGTAGCATCACCTTCTGTGTATTTTAATTTATTTGATTTTGCCGTCGGCTTTTTTCCCGTCGGCATTTTAACATCACCTTCGGTGTATTTATTTTATTTTAAAATTGTCGTCGGCTTTTTTCCCGTCGGCATTTAAGCATCACCTTCTGTGTATATATCTTATTTTAATTTTGCCGTCGGCTTTTTTCCCGTCGGCATTCTAGCATCACCTTCTGTGTATTTATTTTATTTTAATTTTGCCGTCGGATTTTTTCCCGTCGGCACACTAGCATCACCTTCTGTGCGTATTTTAATTTATTTTATTTGGTCGTCGGCTTTTTTCCCGTCGGCATTTCTGCAAGTGTTTTAAATTAAAATTATTTTAGCGTTGGAATTGTTGACCGGTGCCATAAGTGCTACGTGTGAGTGAAGTGAAGTGATTCTGGGCCTTGAAGACTCCGATTGCTATTTTAATTAAGCCTTCTGCAAATATTATTTTTAAATAACCCACAACTGCCATTGGGAAATTAGCATCGCCTTCAGCGTTATTATTTAACTGCCTTCTGCATATTTATTTAAATATTATTCTTGAATTAGCATCACCTTCAGTGCCATATTAACTTAAAAATAATTTTATATAAGCCTTCTGCAATAATTGTGATTTAATTTCTCTTTACATATATTATCTAGAATCACCTTCAGTGTATTGAATATATTTTAGCCTTCTGCAAAATACAAAATATTAATTAATTTCTTTTAAAAACAAGTGCCTAAAGAAAATATTGTTATTTAGCATCGCCTCTGCGTTTTATTTAAAATAAGCTTTCGTTGACGACTTCGGTCGGAATCACTAGTGTTGTGTGTGTTGTGTGTGTGAATAAGTGAAGTGATTCCGTGTTTTGATAACTCCGATCGCAATTTGTTCTAAGCCTTCTGCAAATTTAAATTTAATTCTACAAACCCACAATTGCCGACGGGAATTTAGCATCGCCTTCAGCGTTTTTTAATAACTGCCTTCTGCAGAAAATTTAAATTAATAATTAAGAAATTCCAAAATAAGATAAATAAGCATTGCCTTCTGCAATTGAAATATAATATTTTTATTAAATAAATAAGCCTTCTGCATTGGTAACCTATTTAAAAAGTTTCCTTTTAATTTCGTCTATAGAATCACCCTCAGTGTTCAGATAAAATTTCAAATCATTCAACTAATCCTCGATATTATTTTAAATTAACTTTAAATTGCCCATATAAATTATTCATACTAATAGCATTGCCTTCTGCATTTTAATAAATTAACTAAGCCTTCTGCATCAAGCTTTCGTTGAGACTTCGGCCGGAATCACTAGTGTGTGTGTGTGTGAAAAGTGAAGTGTTCTTGTGTTGACCGTTCCGATTGCCATAAGCCTTCTGCATTTAATTTTATTTTAATTTTTTATTAAATTGCCTTTTTATAAATCCCAGTTTGCCGTCGGGAAATTGGCATCGCCCTCCGCGTAGAAATAAAATTCCTTTCTATCAGTTGCCTTCTGCAAAACATTTTATGATTTTTAACAAATATATTATTTTAGTTAACGGTTTGCCCTTAGAAATTCAATATATTATATCAAGCCCTCAGCAAACAAAATTATTTTATTAAATCGCCCTCCGCAAGAACAAACTTTGAATTTAAAAATATTATTAGACAATTAGTTTATTAGCATCGCCATCTGCGTAATTAATTAAATTAAGCCTTCAGCAAATAAGCTTTCGTTGAACGGTCCGCGAGAACATTGTGCTTAGTGTGTGCTGTGTGCGAGATTGCCGATTCCATCTGTTCCGGCGACGAGATTTTCTCCAAGCGGCGTAGAAACATCGAGAGTTTTCAAACCGGCAAATAGTTTAAAGTTTTTATAGAGTAGAATTTGAAATCCCATTTACAACCTAACCCAATCTCAATTAGCTCCCCAACTAAACCTTATTATATAAAACCACATTTATTTTCTTTTTTCGATTCTCTCTCCCCCTCAGCATTAAATTTCATAATATATATAAAAAACTAACAATAGAAATAGTTTTTCAAAACACTTCACAAACACATTTTGAACCACCATTCGTAAAGTAGAAAAATTTCCCAAACCAGTAGAACTAACAATTTCAATTTTCAAAATCTATCCTAACCAAATTTCAAAACTCTCGTAAAACTAACAAACATATCTCCAGTGTAGAGCGTAGAGTAAAGTGACCGGAAACTATTTTACCTGTATCCCGTAGCATAGCCAAAAATATAACGGGACACTTGGTCCATTTTACCTGTAACGTTGAAGCACACACGTCTCCTCACGTAGTTTGTCACTTTTAAGCACTCTTAAATTTCATTCATTTCATTCATTTCATTCAAATCTCGAAAACTCTGAAAAAACTTAAATTTTACATAGAAAGCCTTCTGCGAAAATTTTAAAATTATCCCCAGTTCAGTTTTTATCCATGAGCAAATTATTTTCAACTTAAAAAAAAAAAAAAAAATATTTATTTAATTTTTTCACTCAAATATTTAATCGAATAATTGTTAAAAAAAACCCTTTTTTTAAAACAATTAACTTACATCGCCTTAAGCACAATAGAGCAAATTAATAAATTACCATTTCAAATTCAACGCTCAACAATTAGACTGCTTGTATTCAAGCATACTTTCCATCACAATCCAAAGAGTTATATTCCCTTACAAAATTAAATCTCAATTAACTAATACATTTATACACTTTGTATTAGTTTCCATATAAATTAATTTAACAAATTCTAATATCAACCAACAAATTTCCAATTACTTATTTTAAATAATAATTCGTCTTCTCCAACCATAACCAATAACCCTTTTACAAGCAGAAGTTAAAGAATCACGTAGTTATTTTTTCTCCCGGTTCTTTGCATGTAAAATAAAATAATTAATGAATTTAAATAGTTTAAGTAATTATTAATATTAATTAATTTAAAAATAACAAAAAAGTTTGAATTGACATTTCAACACTTGACATTTGACGTTGACATATAATCAAACTGACAGCTCAATATATCTGACACCTAACGTCACCTTGACATCTTGAATTGGTTGACAGCTATAATTGAAATTCTTTGACAGTTGCAACCGATTAAATAATAATTTAAAAAATCAATTATTTATATTTAACCAACTAAGTTAAATTAAAATTTCGTTCCTCAAGTTACAACTTGTTACATAATAATAAACTTTAAATTCCTTGTATACTTCCCAATATCATTAGATTAATTAAAATTTTTAATATCCAACTTAAAGATACCTTTAATTTTTGAAAAGACACATAACAGTAAAAAAAATCAAAACCACCATTCGTAAAGAAGAATAATTCCCCAAACCAGTAGAACTAACAATTTAAATTTTCAAAATCTATCCTAACCAAATTTCAAAACTCTCGTAATACTAACAAACATATCTCCAGTAAGGGAGCGTAGAGCAAGGTGACTGGAAAGCCATTTTACCTGTATCCCGTAGCATAGCCAAAAATATAACGGGACATTTGGTCCATTTTACCTGTAATGTTGAAGCACACACGTCTCCTCACGTAGTTTGTCACTTTTAAGCACTCTTAAATTTCATTCATTTCATTCATCTCATTCAAATCTCGAAAACTCTGAAAAAACTGAAATTACACATAGAAAGCCTTCTGCGAATATTTTAATATTATCCCTAATTCACTTTCTATCCATGAGCAAATTATTTTCAATTTAAAATAAAATTAATGTTTAATTTTTTTCACTCGAATATTTAAACGAATAATTGTTTTAAAAAATCCTTTATTTAAAATAATTAACTTACAACGCCATAAGCACAATAGAGCAAATTAATAAATTACAATTTCAAATTCAACGCTCAACAATTAGACAAGCATACTTTCCATCACAATCCAAAGAGTTATATTCCCTTACAAAATTAAATCTCAATTAACTAATACATTTATACACTTTGTATTAGTTTCCATATAAAATAATTTAACAAATTCTAATATTTACCAACAAATTTCCAATAACTTCTTTTAAATAGTAATTCGTCTTCTTCAACCATAACCAATAACTCTTTAACAAGTAGAAGTTTTAATAATCACGTAGTAATTTTTTCTCCTGGTTCTCTGCATGTATTAAAAAAAAAAAAAAATATTAGTTTTCTGATTTAAATAATTTAAATAATTATTAATATTAAATTCTCTTAATAATAACAAAATAGTTTGATTAGACATTTTAACACTTGACATCTAACGTTGACACATAATTAATTTGACAGCTCAAAATATCGGACACCTAACGTCACCTTGACATCTTAAATTGGTTGACAGTTATAATTAAAATTCTTTGACAGTTGCAACCGATTAAATAATAATTTAAAAATCAATTATTTATATTCAACCAATTAAATTAAATTAAAATCGCTTATGCTCAAGTAACAATTTATTACACAATAACAAATTCAATTCTATTAATCCTTAAATACACAACTTCATACCCTGTTGACATTTAAATTGTTTGGACAGCTTGTTCAAACCTGACATTTACCGTTATTGACAACAAATAGACTGACAACTATTAAACTAAAATTTTAATCTCGGAAAACTCTTTCAATTTATGAAATTCCCCTTTTCTAAATTAAATTAAAGTGTACTTAAATCCGCTCTCAATCGTTTAAATCGCTTCCTAAGCTTTTTCTTTTATTTATTAATACCATCTAACCCAGTTAATACTTTCTCCGTTGCATCAATTTGAAAATAACTTTAATCATCTTATTTGATTATTCCCATGACATTAAATTGCATCCATTAGACATTGACGTAAAACATCACAGTACCATTGACATTCAAATAGATTTGACAGTTTTATCAATTACTTGACTGACAGTGACATCAAACGCCTCATCACATTGACAGCAAAATTAATTGACAATTTGATTACAGCGCGAAATCCATTGACATCTTTCGTTTTAAATTTGACAATAAATTCATTCTCCGTTTTAATTTAAAAATTTGACATTAAATTCGTCCCAAAACCCGACAATAATTACTTAATCAATCAATCAATTAACAAACTTGCGAAATTCCTTAGAAAACAAGTAGACAGTCACAATAACCTCCACAGGATTTAACCGTAGAAATAACCCAGTAGAAAAATGGTGATGAACACACGCTCCACTTTAGTTCGTAGAAGTAGTCCCTCGAAGGCAGTGACGAGTAGATATTCCGTCCGCCGTAGCTCGCTGGGAACGATGTCCCCGTCTAAGGCTTCGGCCACCAGCTTTGGTAGACGGGCATCAACAACCCAGCTGATGGCTTCCAAGGCACCTGCCCTACGAAGAGCTTCTTCGGTAGAGGTGGAGGGAAAATCAAAAAGGGTCTCTGTTCTCCCGCAGATTGCGGAAGACAGCCAAGGGGAGGGCTCTAAGGCAGGGCAAATTTACGACAGGAAATTTTTCGCTACCGCATATCCAGCAGAGTCAAATCCCATGGGCCCATTGCAAAAAGCAAAACATGAGCTCATGCTGTTTATCAGGGACACCGTGAAGCACAGGGCTATTTTAGCCAAGACGCCCCAATTCTCGAATTGGGAAGAGCGTATCGGCTCAGTCTTAGCCCTGCTGCACAATCTTCCAGCAATTTGGCTGGGAGAGGCGGGGTCAGGAGTTGATGTTGGAACGGGAACCGAGGATCTCGTGGTGGAGGACCCGGTGTTGGAGCAAGAATTAGGGCCTTTGGCAGGCCCTAATCAGGAGCCGCAACCGGGATCTTTGCCTTTGGACGAGACCGATATCACCAAATTCCTCACTGTTTTTGGGGGAATTATGCGGGAGATGTTCAACACACTAGTTAGGGAGAATGAGGCCAAAACAGGAGGAAATGGGGAACAGGGACAACAGCTGGTGGGTCAGGAAGGGAAAAAGGGCAAGAAGAAGGGAAAGGGTCGGAATGCCAAGGTAGTTGTGGCAGAGGAACCTTGCGAAGGGGAAATTTGTTCGACGGACCAGGGATCTGGACCATTAGAGGGGCAAGAGGGTGCGCAAGAATGGCGGACGGTAAAGGGGAAGACCGCCGTGCGCCGGGAGAGACGGAAGAGGAAGAAGCAGCGTGAAGCTGAGCAAGCAGCCAGCCTCACCGCAAACACGCCACCTTCTGCTCCCCAACCCAAGCAAAAGCCGGCACCTGCTTCTAATCCCAGGGCCGGCCGAATGCCAAACGCCATCGAGCTTGAATCAATTGGGGGATTCAAGCACGCGGACATGATGCCTATCCTTAGGGAAACGGTGAAGAAAGAGGATGTGCAGAGAATCCGCACAAACTTTAAGGGTCATCTACTCCTGGAGCTAGCACCAATGTCGCACCAGGAAACGATGACCCTTTGGAGAGAGGTGTCTGCGGCCCTTGATGGCAAAGCAAAATGCCGTCCGCGGACACCCTCAGTGCGGGTGAACTGCACCAACATTCCGCCTGGCACTTCGTCCGAAGAAATTTCTTCGGAAATGAGTGCCGCGCTGGGCGTTGAAATTTTCAGCGACCAGATCACGACCGTAAAAACGCATTACGGTACGTTGGTCGCATTTTTCGACTGCCCAGCAATAGCGGTGACCGACCAGGCCCTGGCAAGGCAATACACGGTCGGTTTCAGCAAATGCTGCAGGCTTCGGCTTTTGGAGCGTCGGCGGCAATGCTACCGGTGCTACGAATACGGGCATACTGCTGCCCGTTGCCGTGGCAAGGACCGCAGTAGCAAATGCCATCGCTGCGCGGAAGATAAGCACGAGGGACCGTGCACTAGGGAGCGGAAGTGCTTGGGATGCGAGGGCCCGGATGCAATCGGGCATTCGCTGGGCCAGCGCAGTTGCCGCTACTTTGGAAAGGTAACCCCACAGCCCAGTCATGATTAGAGTGTTCCAACAGAACCTCAATCATGACCAAACGGCACAAGACTTGCTTTTGCACAGTGCTCGTGCCGAGGGTTGTGATATTCTGATTATCTCGGACCCCTATTGGGTGCCGAATAATAACAGCAATTGGGTTACCGATACCACTGGACGGGTAGCAGTGGTATCAGTTGGGGATTATCCTTTTCAGCGCATCATTGACAACCAACGCGAGGACTTCGTTGTGGTCGAGATGCGGGGAATCGTTTTTTGTTCTGTCTACCTACCACCCGTGGGTTCCGATTTGACTGTCGAGGAGTACAAACGCAAATGGACCGAAATCGTGTCTGTACTTCCACGGAATCGGGACACCGTGATCGGGGGTGATGTAAACGCCTGGTCAGGTGCATGGGGGATGGAGCGGAGGCCAAACGACGGGGAAAGGGTATCTAGGGGGGGAGTTGTGATGGATGCGGCGGCTGCTCTGGGATTGGTTCTCCTGAACCAGGGCAACCAGAGCACTTGGATTGGGGCAAATGGTCGCAACTCCATCGTGGACGTATCCTTTTGCAGCCCCTCCTTGGTAGGGGACAACAATTGGCGCGTGTGTGACGAAACCCCAAGTGACCACAATACTATCAAGTTTGTGGTCGGCAGGGTTCCGAGACAGCGCGCCAACAACGAGGTACACTCAGCAGCGAATGGGGGAAGGTGGTCCACAAGATTCTTCGACAAGGATTTGTTCGTTGAAATCTTGAGGGACCAGGACATTTTTGGGCATGTTGCTACGCCAGAGGAGCTTACCCAGGCCATCACGGTGGCCTGTGATGGCACCATGCCTAGGCAACCCCCAAGGCGACAGGGCCGGCGGCCAGTTTATTGGTGGACGTCCGAGATTGATCGGTTGCGCAGCCATTATCACGGAATGAAACGGCGGTTCAACCGGGCCCGGACCGAGGAGCAGCGCGAGGAAAGGCGTCAAATGAAGTCGGACGCACGCGCTGCCCTGGAACGGGCCATCAAGCTCAGCAAAGACCAACACAAGCAGGATCTGCCGGAACAATTGGAACCGCACGGCTTTGGCCCTGCTTACCAAATCCGCAAGCAGCAGTGGGAAGGAGCTCGGGTTCCGATGGAACGGGATGCCAACAAGCTCCAGTTCATCGTGAATGAGCTCTTTCCCGATCGTCCCCCGATGGAGTGGCCCGAGACGGAAGTAGGTGAGGATCCACAGGATCCGGTCTCGGAGGAGGAGTTGGCGGAAGAGTTGAAGGAAATTGCCCGCTCACTCAACCCCAAGAAAGCTCCGGGGGACGACAATATTCCAAATATGGCTGCAGCTGCGGCAATTCTGGCTTTTCCGGAAGTTTTTGCCAAAAGCTACAAGCAGCTACTGGAGGCAGGCACTTTTCCCGACGCATGGAAGCGGCAACAACTGGTGCTGCTTACCAAGTCGGGAAAACCACCTGGGGAGCCCTCGTCATACCGGCCAATTTGTTTGCTGAGTGTGCTGGGGAAAATTTTAGAGCGGTTGATTCAGCGGAGGCTGACAACCCATCTGGAGTCGACCGGGGGACTTTCGGACGCCCAGTACGGTTTCCGTAAAGGGCGTTCAACCGTTGATGCCATCACTCGGGTGATGGACAATGGTAAAGTCGCTCTAGACAAAAAGCGAAAGGGGGATCGTCTCTGTGCGGTGGTAACGGTGGACGTCCGGAATGCCTTTAACTCGGCAAACTGGACAGCGATCGGCCAAGCTCTGCAGCGTAAAAACACTCCGCCTTATTTGCAGGCGTTGCTGCGGAACTATTTCATTGGCCGAACGCTCCACTACGATACGGATGAAGGAATAGTGTCGAGGACTGTATCTGCTGGCGTTCCTCAGGGTTCGGTTCTAGGACCAACACTTTGGAACGTCATGTACGACGACCTACTCCGCTTGCCGCTCGAAGGACTACGAGCGGACATCATCGGGTTCGCTGACGACGTGGCCTTCACATTTTTGGGAAGGACCACGGAACAGGTCAGCGCATTAGCAACGGCTAACCTGGAGAGGATCGAGCGGTGGCTGCAAGGAGTCGGTTTGGAACTTGCCCACCAAAAGACCGGGTTCATGATCTTTTGTACCCATCATGTCCCGCAGCTCGCAGAGCTTCAAGCGGGCGGTCACTCGATCCAATCCACGGAAACGCTGAAGTACCTGGGAGTGGACCTCTGCCGCAAACAGCACCACAGCCGGCATCTGGAGAGGGTGGTCAATAAGGCTTCACGGATTACGAATGCCTTGACCTGCCTGATGCCGAATAAGCGTGGTCCTAAGAGCCGCAGTAGGAGACAGCTCGTAAACGTCGGCAACAGTATCATCCGATACGGAGTTGCCACCTGGGGGCGATGGGTGCTCGACAAGGAGACCCATCGCAAATCGGTCCAAAGGGCGCATCGACCGGGGGCTCTCCGAGTCGCCAGCGCCTTCCAGACCGTTTCTTATGATGCCGCTTGCGTTGTTGCCAACACCACCCCGTTAGTCCTCCTCATGCAGGAGGATATCCGCTGCCACGACGAAAAGGTAGCGAGTGGTGGAGTTCAATCGGACATACGAAAGCGGCAACGGGAGGAGACGATGAGGCGCTGGCAGGACCAGTGGACAACGGGTGCAGGGCAACCAGGAGCACCAGGACTGAAGACGAGGAGGCTGATTCCAGACATTAATCTCTGGGTCAGCCGCAAGCATGGGGAAGTTGACTTTTTCCTCACCCAGCTCCTCACGGGGCACGGGTTCTTGCGCTCCTATTTCGTCGAGAAAGGCATCCTGGAAGGCTCGCCCAACTGCCCTGAATGTGGTGACGCCGTGGAAGACGTTGAACACGTGCTGTTCCACTGTCCACGGTTCGATCGGATCCGGAATGAGATGCAGCAGCGGTGCCATTCCCGAGTAACAATGGATAACATCGTCTCGGAAATGTGCACCCGCAGCGAAACGTGGGAGGCCGTCCGCGCCGCCGCCAGGACAATCTTCTCCACTCTCCAAGCGAGATGGGATGTTGAGCGTCCACCAACGGCAAGGCGACGCAGGCGGGCCAGACGGCGGGCGAGGGACGCAAATGGTGGTCCCTCAGGTCATGCGGCACGGCAACAACCCGCACCGCAAGGGCCACCGTAAGCTGGAAAGTTATTAATCTTTTATTTATTTTCGTTTCTTTCCAGCTTTCTTTTTTTTTCTTCTCTCATCTATTTTCAGCTTTCTTCTACCTCTTTCTCCTTTTTCTTGTTTCCTCTATCCAAATCTCGTTTCAGGAGAACTGCCTTACGTGCTTGGAGTGGTGACCAACGATGCCGACCCCCCATTGCCCACCCGAAGCGTGGGCGATAGGACCAAAGGGACCGCGTCGCACCACGGTAAGCAGCGTAATAAGCAGAATCATCAGACCAGATCGCCGCAGAAGATGCGTCGTGACCCAGGGTGCAACCGCACACACGACTCCGCATGAAGTAATACGCACCACAAGCGTACCGGCCGAGTTGGGTGAGTCGGAGAGGGGGATGGAATATGCAGGTAGCCAAATGCGCCCGGCAAAGTCCGACCACCACCTCCACGCGGTGCCGGGCGGGGTAGGGGCCCGTCATTAAGTTGACGAGGCCCCGAGCTAACGGTGGCGGTGAAGACGGCGTTGAGCATGACAACGTCGCAGGGGAGGGTGTGGTGTTAAGTCGCCACACCCTACATTCTGTCAAGTGGGATACTGAACTCGAGAGGATAATACCTCTGCGCGGATTAGACTAGGGTACGGTTTATGGAATAACTAGGATGTACACGGGCTGGCGGATGAACCCGCCGAACCCTTAGTAAAGCAGGGTGAAACCTGCTTGAAACGGGGGAGGGCTAAGGGGGATTCTGTCACCGCTCTATTAAAACTTAGCAAGTCTTAGGTAGCGCTCCAAGACTGTCGCCATACGATACGCTCTATGGCAAATGCAGGTGTGGGTGGGTTCAGCCCCACTTTGCTCCGGTTCGGCACTGAGCCCGTCGTCTCATAAGGGCGCGGGCCAACCCTCGCGTGGAGCTCCCTGTTTCATAGCCACCCACGGAACCAAATAGGAGACTGCATAAACAGACGCGGATAGCGGGCCTGAGTTTGAGCCCAATAGAATGAGTAATACGAAAACTAAGAAGGTCAAAAAGACCAAGGGGGTGGACAAGAAAGATCCGGACCAAGCGTTCATGGATCTTCAAGATCGAATGGAGGCGATGCGTTTTGGGATAAGCAAACTCGATGATGAGTCTTCCCATTTTACGCTGGTAACGGTTATGATGGACTTCCTCGATGAGGTTATGTCCGAATTTCGCAGATTTAGAGCCGTAAATCGCATGCAGCAGGTCCTCGACCGTCAAACGCAAACGTCGTTTGACGGTAACGATGGATTCGGGCCGCAAACGCGAAAAGGCAGAAGACCAGTGGCTGATGACCAACAGCCTGGTCCAAGTGGGTTGCAAAGGTTGCAACAACAACAACAACAACCATCGAGGTTGACCCCTGTTAGGGAAGCGGTGGAAAATATTCCAAGTCCGAGAAACGGACCGAATATTAATGAGGGTAGAGTTAATAAGAGGAAGAAGAAGAAGAGCAAGAAGAAGCAGAATAAGCCCAGGAAGCGGCCTGAGGCTCTGCTGATATCGGACTGCACTTCCGAGGAGCTGGCGAAATTGCTCAAGGAAATGAAGCAGTCCGATGCTCTTAAATCGGTTGGAGAGACAATCTCTAAGGTCCGACGGGCCCAAAATGGAGGCATGTTGCTAGAATTGAAGCAGGGTAGTTCTGCTAGTGCAATTGCCCCAAAGGTTAAGGAAGCGGTGAAGGGCAAGGCGTCAGTGAGAACGCTAGCTCCTTCTAAAATGATTGAGATCATGCATCTCGATGAAATTACCACCCCAGAGGAGGTTGCGGAGTCTGTCAAAGCACAGCTCAACATCGAGATAGAAATAGATCGTATCAAAATGAAGAAAGGCCGCGCGGCCGGTACGCAGTGGGCACGGATCAACGTATCGCTGCCAGACTTTCAAAGCTTCCTGAATTTGGGAAAGCTGAAAGTTGGTTGGTCGATATGCCATATCCGCGAGGTTATGGAAGAGCAGAAATGCTATAAGTGTTGGAAGGTAGGCCATACGAGCTACCATTGTAGGGAACCAGACAGAAGTAATCTGTGCTGGAAATGCGGTTTGAGTGGACACAAGAAGCAAGCTTGTACCAACTCTGTCAAGTGTTTGGATTGCGGTACGAGGTCACAGAACCTTCACGCAACGGGCAGTTATATGTGTCCTAGAAGGCGAACGATTAGATCATAATGGTTAGGTTGCTACAACATAACCAGAATCATTGTTATGCTGCATTTCAATTAATGTGGCAAACGATTAGGGAAGAATCTGCGGATATAGTGTTGATTGCAGATCCGTATCTGGCAACAACCAACGTCAAAGTGTTACGCAATGACGATAACACAGCAGCGGTAGTGGTTAACGCGGACTTACCAGTTAAGGTAGTCAGTAAGGCTCTGAAGGGTTTAATGATAGTTGACATAGGTGATATGCGAGTGGTTAGCGTTTACGCGCCACCTAGATTTAGTATGGAAGAGTTCCAGAACATGTTGGATAACACGGTAATGGCCGTAACCGGTATCCACAAATTCGTTATCGGGGGGGACTTCAACGCTTGGTCAGCAAGTTGGAACAACCAACTTGGCGAGCGTGGAGAAACCCAGAAACGAAGAGGTGAGTTGGTTTTATCAACCTTTGCGCAGATTGACGCATTATTATTGAACGACGGCAGCACCCCAACTTATGTTGGACCAGGGCGCACGTCAGTAGTTGATCTTACTTTTGCGAGCAGAACCGTAGCAAGATCATTTAAGTGGGAGGTGTTATCTAGCTATATGAACTCTGATCATCGTGCAATACGAATAGATCTTGAGACGCAAAGCGTGCGTAATCTGTCCCGACCCATAACGGGATGGAGCATCAAGTATTTTAGCAAAGATATATTTGAAGTTATGATGCAAGCCGCTTTTGAGACCGAGGTCACAACAAGCGAACACTTAATGCGTATACTTGTCATGGCGTGTAATGCTACCATGACCAAGCGTAAGAGGTACACTCCTAACAAGAGTGCATTTTGGTGGACGTTAGAGATTGAGGCACTTCGCAAAGAGTGCAAACACCGCGATCGGTTAGCGCAAAGAGCATTTAATACTGATCTCTATTCTACTTTTAGGGACGAGTTCAAGGTGGCAAGGAATGCCCTCAAGCGATTGATCAAGCATACCCGACAGAGGAAGTGGAAAGAGTTCCTGGGAACAGCGAACAACGCATCATTTGGTATTGTATATCATACGTTCAAGAAAGTGGCCGAGGGTTCGATTGGACCCCGAACCATGACATTGGACGAGTTTAGGGAAGTGGTGAGCGAGCTTTTTCCTACTCACCCAAATACGGTGTGGCCTGAATATCGTATCGATCAGCCACGAGAGTTTGAAAGGGTAACTAATGATGAGATTCTTGCGGTTGCCAGGAGACTACCTAACAAGAAGGCGCCGGGACCAGATGGTATCCCGAATGAGGCGCTGAAAGTTGGTATGTTGACTGCAACCGATGCATTTTGCAGGGTTTACCAAGGCTGTTTAGAGAACGCGAAGTTCCCCGATGAGTGGAAAAGGCAGAGGTTGGTGTTAATACCGAAACCGAACAAACCACCAGGGGAACCGGGTTCAGTTCGCCCCATTTGTCTACTAGACGGGGCAGGTAAAGGTTTAGAACGCATCATAGTGCAACGGTTAAATGCACACATCGAGGAGGTCAACGGACTGTCTGATGACCAATTTGGTTTCAGAAGTCGTCGATCAACGGTTGATGCGATTCAACGGGTAGTGGACATTGTTTCGGTAGCTAGAAGCAGAAACCGATACAGTGGACGGTATTGTGCAGTTGTTACATTAGATGTTACTAATGCTTTCAACAGTGCTTCGTGGTTGGCGATTGCAAATGCTTTACAAAGAATTAACACTCCTAAGTATCTTTATGATATCATTGGTGATTATTTTAGGAATCGTGTGCTGATGTATGATACCACAGATGGACCGGCAGAGATTGCAGTCACATCGGGTGTACCTCAAGGCTCGGTACTTGGCCCAACGTTATGGAACCTCATGTACGACGGAGTCCTACGAGTTGCAATGGTGGAAGGTGCACGGATTATCGGCTATGCAGACGATATAGTATTGTTGGTGGAAGGTAATTGTGTTGATGATATTGAAATTCTCGTTTCCAGCCAGATTCGCATCATCGACAGATGGATGACCGACAACGGATTAAAGATAGCCCCGACCAAGACCGAGTTTATCATGGTCAGTTCCCATCAGAGGGTACAGCATGGGGCTATCAGGGTAGGTGATCACGTAGTACATTCGTCGCGCAGCTTAAAGTATTTGGGGATGGTCTTAGATGACCGCCTCGATTACACTTCACACATCAGGTATGCGGTGGAGAGAGCGACGAAGCTATGGACCACCTTGGTAAGGATGATGCCTAATAAGGCAGGTCCGAGTAGTAATGCTAGGCGAGCAATTGCTCTTACTGTTGTGGCGAAGGTCCGGTATGCCTCGCCCATTTGGTGTCATACCCTTAGATTTGCTAACCGTAGACAATGGCTACGTCGGTTTTACCGGCCAGTAGTCCAGCGAGTTATCTCTTCTTTCAGGACAACTTCTCACGATGCAGTCTGCGTGCTTGCGGGAATGATCCCGCTGCATCTCCTCCTGGACGAGGACTCCAGGACTTTTCATCGGAGACGAGCAGAGAACATCGCCGGATCGGTTGCACGTAACATGGAACGTGTCACAACTATGGAACGATGGCAACGAGAATGGGATGAGAGTGTTCACGGTCGGTGGACATACCGTCTCATACCCGACGTCAACAGATGGATAAGTAGAAGATTTGGTGGTGTAGATTTCTTTCTTTCTCAGTTTCTTTCCAGCCATGGCTTCTACGCCTACCAGCTTCACCGGATGCAGTTAACGGGTACGCCGTTATGCGATGCGTGTGAGGAACCTGAGGACGCCGAACACACGATATTCCATTGTGTACGTCATTGTGAACTGATCATCAGACTTCAGCATCAAGTCGACGAGGAGTTAACGCCGGAGAACATCATCGAAGTTATGTCTGCTAACAGATATAACTGGAGCATGGTTCATCAAGCAGTACGGACGATTATGATTCGACAACAACATCGAAGACACGTCATCGAACGAGGCGAACGACGTGCTTTGCTCGCCAACATCCAGTTGGCCTTGCAGAGCAGCGACAGTGACGACGAGTAACGACAAGGATTCATCGTAGTTCATCGTAGCTTCATCGCCGAGGGCTAGACAGTGGCTAATCACCACTGTTGGAAGCCATTCGTTGCCTGGGATGATGGACATCCACCGCCCGAGTGACGTCGATACCCTAACGGGTGATCCACTCGGGGCCGGTTGAAGGCACGGAGGGGTTTTAGTGAGTAAGAATCTCACACTACCGGGGTTGATCACCCAGGTGTCTTATGCAAGATTTCCCCTTCGATAACAAAAAAAAAAAAAAAAAAAAAAGGTAGCCAAATGCCTCGTCATCTAATTAGTGACGCGCATGAATGGATTAACGAGATTCCCTCTGTCCCTATCTACTATCTAGCGAAACCACAGCCAAGGGAACGGGCTTGGATGCACTAGCGGGGAAAGAAGACCCTGTTGAGCTTGACTCTAGTCTGGCATTGTAAGGCGATATAGGAGGTGCAGCATAGGTGGGAGGGCTTCCTCGTGGAGCTCGCCTCTGAGATACCACCACTCTTACTGTTGCCTTACTTACATGATTGGGTGGAACAAGCGCGGGCCCCAGGTCCGGATCGTGCGCGCACCTCCTCCGGGGGGCTGTGGCGGCGGTTCGCCTGCGCGCGCCCAATGCGCCGTGTTTCTCGCTCAGCGTCCAGTGTGTCGCTGGGTGGTGCCGCCGGGGAGACTGCATCGTAGCATCGTCGTGTGTAGCGTGTTACCCGCTTGTCCGACCGTGAGCCGTGGCCCGCAAGGGTACAAGCTTGCGTACGTCGGTGCATTCGTGGTGCACTGCTTCTGCGCGGTCGATCGTTTATGATGTCACGTTTGCCCCCGGTTCCGCGCGCCGCCCGGCTCGAAGACTCCTGGACAGGTCCTTTCGGTCCACGTCATGGACAGTGCCAGGTGCGGAGTTTGACTGGGGCGGTACATCTCCAAAACGATAACGGAGGTGTCCAAAGGTCAGCTCAGTGTGGACAGAAACCACACGCTGAGCATAAGGACAAAAGCTGGCTTGATCCCAACGTTCAGTACACTTCGGGACAGCGAAAGCTTGGCCTTACGATCCTTTTGGTTATAACGAGTTTTTAGCAAGAGGTGTCAGAAAAGTTACCACAGGGATAACTGGCTTTTTTTTTTTTTGTTATATCGAGTGGATTTTTATTGATCGTATGTTACATCGAAAAGAAAACCCAGCCCTCTCATAATCCGCCCCTTATGCCCTGCGAAGGGATTTAAGGGTGGACGTGATGCTCATAGGGAGCCTAACTTTTTAGCCGTGCGTTCGCACCTTTCCGTTTATTTTAGTTGAAATTCTATTTTCCAAACTGTTCTTCTGAATTCATTCCCTTAAGGGGAGCCCTATATCTGTACCGAAGCACCTTTCTTTTTTTTTACACTTTCGTTGTTCTTTTTACTAAAGTTAGCTTTAGCGTGCCGCTCTTTCGGCTTCGGCTGCTGCTGCCTGCTGGGCAGCATCAAGTCCGCCTCGCTCGACGTCATCGGGTTCATCGTCACTTTCGCTCGACCAGGCATCATGGCCGAACAGCGCTCGTAGCATTTGGATTCCACCGTTCCGAATCATTCGTTGTCTTTCCCGCCAGCGGGCCACTCTCCGTCGCCCATCTTCGAGGCGAGCGGCCTCCCTGGGTGTTGGTGGTGGAGCTGGTGGAGTAGGTTGACTTCTCCTATTGCGCTGGCGGTAGGCACGATTTGCCTCATTGTGGAGCTGCCGCCGTTCTTCAGTGCGGCGTTCGTCTTCCTCTCGCTGTAGCTGCTGTTGTATTTCAGCTTCCTCACGATTGGAAGCAGCCCGCTGTTCTCGTTCCGTGTCCCAGTCACGCTGCAGCGTTGTTGTTATTCGACGTGCCGCCTCACAGAAGCTGCTCCAGTTGTCTTGGCTGCCCATAAGGAAGTCCTGAAGACTGTCCGGCGTGACCGGATTCGGCCCCAGTTCACCAAAGTACTCCATCCTCACTCGAGCAAACCTGGGGCATTCGAAGATGGCGTGATGGGCATTTTCCGGAACACCCGCACAGCTGCGACAGTCAGGGGATTCCGTAAAGCCGTTGATGGCCAGGTACTCTCTGAAGAACCCATGTCCAGAGAGCACCTGGGCCAAGTGGAAGGTCATCTCCCCGTGTCTCCGGCCTTGCCAAGCGCTGATGTCGCGGATTATCCGATGCGTCCACCGGGTGTATCTGGAGGTGTCGGCCTCGGCGTCCCATTGGCTCTGCCACATCGTGATGGTGCGCTGCCTCTCCTCCAACCGGATGGCTGCCTTCGTTATCGACCGACCCGGATCATTAACACGCTCGAACACTCGCGCATCCTCCTCTATCAAGAGACAGATGGGGGTCAGCCCGGCGAGGAGGGTGGCGGTCTCATACCTTACGGTACGGAAGGTGCGTGCCACCCTCCGTGCTGAGACTCGCTGAACCCTCTCCAAAAGTCGACGACACTCTCTCTTCGTCACCTCGCCATGCCAGATGGGCGCAGCATATCGGATGACCGACTCTGCGACCGAGGCCAACAGTCGCGCTTTGCTGGTCTTTGGTCCACTGTGGTTGCGCAAGAGGCGGGTAACGGCATCTGCTATCTTCCTTGCCCGAGTGGTTACCTCTCGGACATGGGGCAGCCACGATAGGTGATCGTGAAGGGTCACCCCAAGGTAACGCATCGTGCGGGAAGATGTCACCTCCACGTCCCCTACTCTTATGGTGACCTGCGTAGGGTTCTTCGTGCTGGAGATAAGCACGCACTCCGTCTTTTCCGGCGCAATCTGGAGATGATGTTGAGCCATCCAGTGAGAGACACTGGCGACCGCCTCCTCGGCTGCAGCCTTCACTGCATTTACGTCGATGCCCGGAATCAGCAGCACCAAGTCGTCAGCATACGCCACCATCTCGCAGTCCTGCGGAAGGGCGACGTCCAGAACTCCATCGTACATGGTGTTCCACAGGGTGGGGCCAAGAATCGAACCCTGTGGAACACCAGCCGTGATGGACCGAGTTACTGGGCCGTCGGATGTCTCGAAGACCAACTCTCGGTTCTCGAAGTAGCTCCTCACGATTCTTTGCAGACCAGCAGGTACTCCTTTCATCTGCAGTGCAGTGGCGATGGCCTGCCAGCTTGCCGTATTGAAGGCATTCTTGACATCCATTGACACGACCAGCAGGAACCTGTTATCCCGCCCGTTCGTGCGGCGGAATCTCATCGCGCTCTGACCAGCCTCGATCACTGTTCGAATGGCGCCAATTGTAGATCGCCCCCTCCGGAAGCCATGCTGCCTGTCTGACAGCCTCACCGCAGCAGGATCTTCCAGGTGGTTGTGAAGTCTGTTTAGAATGAGCTTCTCCAGCACTTTCCCTAAGGCATCCAGCATGCACAAAGGTCGGTATGACCCGTTGCTACCCGGTGGTTTCCCCGGCTTGGGGAGCAGTACCAACCGCTGTCGTTTCCATGGTGCTGGAAATGTAGCCGTTTCCAGACAGCTTTGGTACAACGCCTGGAAAACGTCCGTGTACGCAAGGATTGCAGCCTTGACAGCGGCGTTCGGAATTCCGTCAAGGCCCGGCGCTTTTTTGTTCGGCATGGTGCTAGCTATCAGACGGAGTTCCGGGATCGTGACTTGGGTCCATGGAGTCTGCTGGTCTGCAGGCTGTTCCTGTTCTTCCTCGGAACTGATGCTGGGCCAGTTGAAGGGCGGATGTTGCGGGAAAAGCTCTGTAACGATGCTTTCAAGCCTCGCTCTCTCCGTCTCGGGTGGGGCCCTTCCACCGCGAAGACGGGAGAGGACTACTAAGTACCCGGCTCCGAAAACGTTTTCCTCCGCAGCATCGATCAATTCCTGGAAGGCAGCCTTTTTGCTGGCACGTATAGCTCTATCCAGCTCAGCTTTAGCTGTTCTGTATTGGGCTGCAGCCAGACTTCGGTTCTGGAGATCACTTGTCTGCTGCATGCGATCTCTCGTCTGCTCGCAGTTTTGCCTAAGCAGAGCAATCAGTGGCGTCCACCAGTAAACGTCCCGATGAGGGTCGGGGAAAGACGACGTCATCCTTTGCATGGTTTTCTCGCAGGCCGATATCATTACCGAGATCATTCCCTGGTGATTGACTGCCTTCTCTCGGAATCCCTCGCCATGTAGCGTGGCCAGGAAATTCTCTTTCGAGAACTGTTTCGTCTTAAATCGCGTGCCTGCATGTTGAAAACGCTCTCGCTGGCCCCGTTGACGTGACTGTCCTTGGTTACGCTGCTGGTCTGCTGACGCTGGGCCTACCGAATAGGTGATATACCTATGGTCAGATCGCGTGTCCGTGTTTCTTACCAACCAAGTGCTCGGCTGAGCTATGGACGAGCTGGCGAAGGTCACGTCGACAACGCTGGCAGTCGCCACACCGTTTCCAACAAAGGTTGCCACATTCCCTCGATTCATCAGCAGCAGGCCCAATTGCTGGGACGCCTCGAGCAGTACTTCCCCACGCTCATTGCTGCGTTGGCTTCCCCACTCCTCATGCCAAGCGTTAAAGTCTCCGGCAACTACTACCTGAGGGTGGGATTGGGCTTCCAATTCAATTGCTTCAACGAATTCCGCAAATCCTTCCCGCGACAGGCTGGGTGGCGCGTAGCAGCTTAGGAAGGTGATGCCACCCACCTTGGCAGCTATAAGGCCTGGAACATCACTGCTCCATTGTCCTTGTAGAGGGTATCGTCCTGTGGCCACGACTGCCACCTTTTTGGAGGCATCAACTGCCCATCTTGGGTTGTTCTCGGGTGGTCGATACGTGTGGGAAAGAACCAGCACGTCCACTTCCATTTGTCGGGCGGTTTGCAGGACCAGATCTTGGGCGATCCTGCCTCCACCCAGGTTCACTTGGAGGACTTTTAGCTGCGTCATTGGGTGGCCGACCGATCGCATGTCCGGTCCCCGATAACATGGGGGCCATCGCATTTGCCGCAGCGTATTTCTTCCATGCATGTACCAGCCTTGTGACCTTCCTGTCCGCAACGGATGCAAACATTTTGTCGGTCTACAGGTGACCGACAATCGCGGGCGTTGTGGCCGTGCTCAAGGCATCGGTAGCAGCGAAGATGCTCTTTGGGTGTTGGAGGAGCCATCTTCACTCTGGAAATGCAGAAGCCCAAGCGAAGCTTCGTACCATCCAGCGCTTTGGCGGCCTTGGCTGGCAGACGGACGCGTGCCCGCTGGGTGCCATCCGGCATTGTCCTAATGCTCGTTGAGACGATGCCTGCCCCACCCTCGATCTTGTTTTCAAGGAGAGCTGTAAGCTCTTCCTCCTTGGCTAGGGGGTCGATGTCGTTTACTACCAAGGCCGCCATTTCCGTCACGTGTCGACAAGTTCCAGCCTCGCCGATGATCGTTCGGATCTGCTGGAGAATTAAGGTCGCGTTTGCGGATCTAGCAAGCGTCAGTCGTAGCAACGCCTTATCTGTGCGCCGGCCCATGATGATGAAATCCTTTAACTCCTTATGTGTGCCATTATCGTCAACGGCTTTACGGATTTTCAAGGAGACGCTCTCGAAAGTCTCGTTCTGACCAGGAGAGATCTCTATCAGTTCGGGCTTAGGACGCTTACGCTTCTGCTGCTGCTGTTGATGCTGCTGCTGCTGCTGTTGCGACGAGCCTGCGACCACATATCGCTGTGGCTGTCGTTGCTGCTGTT
>NW_026902624.1:40000-47500 GCF_943734735.2 Anopheles gambiae | reverse complement strand
TTGCCTTGCACATGATGGTGTTGTTGACCATGTTCGGTTAACACGTCGTGTGTCGAGGTGGCCGGCCTTGGTAGTAGGATGTCTTGTGCATGTGACGTGTTGACCTGGTTTGGTCGATGTGTCGTCGTGTACGAGATGACCTACTTACCCGTCAGTTGTCCAAGTTGTATCATGTGTTGACTTAGTTGACGTGTCATGTGCATGGATGATTGGCGTACGGGTCATGTATGGTGCACTTGCTTCAGTTGAAGGGATGTACTAGTACAGTTATATTAATTGTTTATTTCACGATCTGGTCTTTTGGCTGGATCGCGAAAAAAACGCTAAGTCCCAAATCTTGAACTCGAGAGGAGAGCGCTGATGACAACCTTTTGGACTGGAGCTCCCTAGAATTCGGCTTTTTCCTACTTTAAAGGGATGCACTGTTGTATGTATTGTTTATTCACGATCTGGTCGTTGGATTGGATCGTGAAAAAAAAAACGCTAAGTCCCAGATCCTGAACTCGACAGGAAAGCGCTGATGGCAAACATTTTGACTGGAAGTCCCTAGAAAACGGCTTTTTCCTTATTGGCATTATGTGGCACGTTTATTGTGGCTAGAACATTAATTATCCCCCAAATGGCACCAACGCTTGGCGAAAGTCTCGAAATACTCCTATCCCGACGCACCAGCAACCGCAACACGATGCAAAATAAATTGCACGAGCTGCTGATACTTGTACCATGCACGGTACACGGTACCAAAATATACCCCTGAAGGTGTGCAATTTGGTGCTATCCTAGGAAATTTTTTTGGGCAAGCCTAGCTACGCGTGTCGCACGTTGCATGGTCGTCGATCAGAGGTATGCAAAAGCACCTATCTAGGGGAATTACTTTATGTTCTAGTAGCAAGTTCGATTTTCCGGTCCAGCACGGCAGTAATCCTGCATGCATACACTCCATGTACCAAAAATGTATCAACCTAGGCGTTGCTCAGTAGCTTTTGGCGGCACATGTAAAAAGTATTCGAGTTCAGATTCTTGGAACTTTGCGTATTGTTCAAAACTAATAACGAAAACTAAATTATAAATGGGTAAAAGGCTAGGCGTTTCTCAGTAGCTTTTTTGCGCCACGTGGCAAAAGTATTCGAGTTCAGATTTCTGGGACTTAGCGTATTTTTCAAAATTGATTATGCAAATTGAAGTACAAATGGGGCATTAGCTAGGCGTTGCCCAGTAGCTTTTGGCGCCACATGGAGGAAGTAATCGAGTTCAAATTTCTGGGACGTAGCGTAGTTTTCAATCATAATAAACCGAATCAAACATAAAAATCATGAAACTTACACCACGTCCCTAGGTTATGCACAAAACGTAACGATAAAGTGCCGGCCAGGTTAGAGGTGCACCAAAATTGTGTACCGATTAGGAAAAGTACTCTATGTTCCTATGACTTGGGTGAAAAGTGTTGATTAACTGCTGGTTAGGATAGACAGTTGCTTATCGTACACATCGCAAACGAACACCCCTTAGTGAGCAGTAGCAGAAGTCGATGGAACAAAGCGAATGCATTACAAACTGATCAAGTAAAATAAGGAACGCTACGTACTAGGACTTCTTTCCAAGAATGGTGTCCGCGACGGGAGGGCAAGCGTCCTTCCCAGGTTTCCCTAGTAAACCTTGTATGGTAAACATACCCAAGCGTGTCCGTAAGCACGCAACGATAGTCACGAACGAGCACATACCTAGGGAAAGTACTCTACGTACTAGGACTTCTGTCCAAGAATGGTGTCCGCGACGGTCGGGCACTGTGACGCAATTACCAAATCCTAGAATCGTACAAGCAGTGTGTACAAACATAAACATTAACGCGTTCGCTCGGGCTGCGCCGTCCGTGTTGAACACAAATGTGGGTGATTATATGAGTGGATAGACAAAAACATGCGTGGCGAAGACAGTTTTCTGCACGATGTGCACATAGCTCATTTCGTCGTCCCGGGCTAATGGAAAAACACAAAAATATCGAGTATCTTTCTAGGTTTCTGTTATAAAAGGACAGGCCAAAAGGTGACCGGTTGAGATAAGCATTTTAAGCATACAGTCACTTTAATGCAACTTTTGATAAAAAAACTAGGTACGTACACGTAGATTGTATCAACATGGACATCCATGATCGGGTACGCCCGGGCTGCGCCCTCCATGTTGTACTTTCCCTGATTGGTACACAATTTTGGTGCAAGTGTACCAACATGGACATCTATGAACGCGTACGCTCGAGATGCACCCTTCGTCTTGTACTTTCCCTGATCGGTACACAGTTTTGGTGCACGGCTATCCCGACCGGCAACTTGTACCTTTATCGACATCCATGAACACAAAGTGCGCGGAACAAAAATTGCTCGGTCAGACCTACAAAGTGCTATATCTCGAATACTAAACGTCGCAGATGGGTGTCGTAGAACAATTTTAAATTCGTCTAATGATTCTACATCCGATTCTGGATAGTGGTTTTTCGACCACTTTTCAACATTTTGTGACACCCCGAACCTAGGGGCAGCTCCCTAGCTTTTTTCAAAAATGTGCACCGAACGGGCCAGAGAGCTCGAGTAGTCGAAAATTTTTTTTTTGCTAAAACCCCTCAAAACGTGTCAGGAACGCACCCTAGATGATGAAAAGTGCAACCAGAATGTCAATCGACAACATGCCCGGGGGTACAAATTTGCTATACGCGTCCCTAGGTAGGGTACTTTTTCATACAAACATCAACGTGTACGGTGCACAAAGTGCGCGGAACAAAAATTGCTCGGTCAGACCTAGGACGGGCCATAACTCGAATACTAAACGTCGCAGATGGGTGTCGTAGAACAATTTTAAATTCGTCTAATGATTCTACATCCGATTCTGGATAGTGGTTTTTCGACCACTTTTCAACATTTTGTGACACCCCGAACCTAGGGGCAGCTCCCTAGCTTTTTTCAAAAATGTGCACCGAACGGGCCAGAGAGCTCGAGTAGTCGAAAATTTTTTTTTTGCTAAAACCCCTCAAAACGTGTCAGGAACGCACCCTAGATGATGAAAAGTGCAACCAGAATGTCAATCGACAACATGCCCGGGGGTACAAATTTGCTCTACGCGTCCCTAGGTAGGGTACTTTTTCATACAAACATCAAAGTGTACGGTGCACAAAGTGCGCGGAACAAAAATTGCTCGGTCAGACCTACAAAGTGTTATATATCTCGAATACTAAAAGTCGCAGATGGGTGTCGTAGAACAATTTTAAGTTCGTCTAATGATTCTACATCCGATTCTGGATAGTGGTTTTTCGACCACTTTTCAACATTTTGTGACACCCCGAACCTAGGGGCAGCTCCCTAGCTTTTTTCAAAAATGTGCACCGAACGGGCCAGAGAGCTCGAGTAGTCGAAAATTTTTTTTTTGCTAAAACCCCTCAAAACGTGTCAGGAACGCACCCTAGATGATGAAAAGTGCAACCAGAATGTCAATCGACAACATGCCCGGGGGTACAAATTTGCTCTACGCGTCCCTAGGTAGGGTACTTTTTCATACAAACATCAAAGTGTACGGTGCACAAAGTGCGCGGAACAAAAATTGCTCGGTCAGACCTACAAAGTGTTATATATCTCGAATACTAAACGTCGCAGATGGGTGTCGTAGAACAATTTTAAGTTCGTCTAATGATTCTACATCCGATTCTGGATAGTGGTTTTTCGACCACTTTTCAACATTTTGTGACACCCCGAACCTAGGGGCAGCTCCCTAGCTTTTTTCAAAAATGTGCACCGAACGGGCCAGAGAGCTCGAGTAGTCGAAAAAAATTTTTTTGCTAAAACCCCTCAAAACGTGTCAGGAACGCACCCTAGATGATGAAAAGTGCAACCAGAATGTCAATCGACAACATGCCCGGGGGTACAAATTTGCTCTACGCGTCCCTAGGTAGGGTACTTTTTCATACAAACATCAAAGTGTACGGTGCACAAAGTGCGCGGAACAAAAATTGCTCGGTCAGACCTAGGACGGGCCATATCTCGAATACTAAACGTCGCAGATGGGTGTCGTAGAACAATTTTAAGTTCGTCTAACGATTCTACATCCGATTCTGGATAGTGGTTTTTCGACCACTTTTCAACATTTTGTGACACCCCGAACCTAGGGGCAGCTCCCTAGCTTTTTTCAAAAATGTGCACCGAACGGGCCAGAGAGCTCGAGTAGTCGAAAATTTTTTTTTTGCTAAAACCCCTCAAAACGTGTCAGGAACGCACCCTAGATGATGAAAAGTGCAACCAGAATGTCAATCGACAACATGCCCGGGGGTACAAATTTGCTCTACGCGTCCCTAGGTAGGGTACTTTTTCATACAAACATCAAAGTGTACGGTGCACAAAGTGCGCGGAACAAAAATTGCTCGGTCAGACCTACAAAGTGTTATATATCTCGAATACTAAACGTCGCAGATGGGTGTCGTAGAACAATTTTAAGTTCGTCTAATGATTCTACATCCGATTCTGGATAGTGGTTTTTCGACCACTTTTCAACATTTTGTGACACCCCGAACCTAGGGGCAGCTCCCTAGCTTTTTTCAAAAATGTGCACCGAACGGGCCAGAGAGCTCGAGTAGTCGAAAATTTTTTTTTTGCTAAAACCCCTCAAAACGTGTCAGGAACGCACCCTAGATGATGAAAAGTGCAACCAGAATGTCAATCGACAACATGCCCGGGGGTACAAATTTGCTCTACGCGTCCCTAGGTAGGGTACTTTTTCATACAAACATCAAAGTGTACGGTGCACAAAGTGCGCGGAACAAAAATTGCTCGGTCAGACCTACAAAGTGTTATATATCTCGAATACTAAACGTCGCAGATGGGTGTCGTAGAACAATTTTAAGTTCGTCTAATGATTCTACATCCGATTCTGGATAGTGGTTTTTCGACCACTTTTCAACATTTTGTGACACCCCGAACCTAGGGGCAGCTCCCTAGCTTTTTTCAAAAATGTGCACCGAACGGGCCAGAGAGCTCGAGTAGTCGAAAAAAATTTTTTTGCTAAAACCCCTCAAAACGTGTCAGGAACGCACCCTAGATGATGAAAAGTGCAACCAGAATGTCAATCGACAACATGCCCGGGGGTACAAATTTGCTCTACGCGTCCCTAGGTAGGGTACTTTTTCATACAAACATCAAAGTGTACGGTGCACAAAGTGCGCGGAACAAAAATTGCTCGGTCAGACCTAGGACGGGCCATAACTCGAATACTAAACGTCGCAGATGGGTGTCGTAGAACAATTTTAAGTTCGTCTAATGATTCTACATCCGATTCTGGATAGTGGTTTTTCGACCACTTTTCAACATTTTGTGACACCCCGAACCTAGGGGCAGCTCCCTAGCTTTTTTCAAAAATGTGCACCGAACGGGCCAGAGAGCTCGAGTAGTCGAAAATTTTTTTTTTGCTAAAACCCCTCAAAACGTGTCAGGAACGCACCCTAGATGATGAAAAGTGCAACCAGAATGTCAATCGACAACATGCCCGGGGGTACAAATTTGCTCTACGCGTCCCTAGGTAGGGTACTTTTTCATACAAACATCAAAGTGTACGGTGCACAAAGTGCGCGGAACAAAAATTGCTCGGTCAGACCTACAAAGTGCTATATCTCGAATACTAAACGTCGCAGATGGGTGTCGTAGAACAATTTTAAATTCGTCTAATGATTCTACATCCGATTCTGGATAGTGGTTTTTCGACCACTTTTCAACATTTTGTGACACCCCGAACCTAGAGGCAGCTCCCTAGCTTTTTTCAAAAATGTGCACCGAACGGGCCAGAGAGCTCGAGTAGTCGAAAATTTTTTTTTTGCTAAAACCCCTCAAAACGTGTAGAAAACTGATTTTAGATGATAAAAAGTGCAACCAGAACGTCAAACGACAACTTTGTTGGGGGTACCCTTTTTACTCTACGGGCCACTAGCTTAGGCGCGCCAACAGCGCTTTCCTCTCGGGTTCCCATTTTTTGCCCTCCTGGGATTATGATCATTTACTCATTGCCTACTATAGGGAAGGTACCTTGCTTCGAGGTCAAAAATGAAGATTTCACCAAATCGTAGTTTTAACCTCTATTTAGTCGTAGGAGCATGGTTTGCAGTGTCCGTGGGTCATATAAGCCCCCGTTTGGGTCATACGTCCCCTCCCCGATGAAAATCGTCATATGACTATAGGCCGAACTTATGAAACAAAAGTGGTGTCTGGTGGGTTCTGCCGATGATCTTAACCTATGATTTTGAGTTTCCACCCTTTCAAAACGTTTCCTGGAGCAGTACATCACGGGTCTACGGACCCAAAGACTTCGTTGCGATGGTTTCAAGCATAAAAGTTGTAACAGCTAAGGGTTTTTAATACGCGTATATTAAATCATTGCTTGAAACTAAGCTTCGTTGTCTTTAAACTCTGCAAGACCAATCGAACTTCTTAGGGAAACTCGAAGGATTCACGCTAAGTCGGTAGTGCAGGGCACATAGCGTGATGAAACCGGGTTTCCCTACCAAATGTGGCATATTTTTTCCCTGAGAGCGAAGCTCAGACCCACGTAGGGGAGAGCGAAGTGGAACTTAAATGTTCAATGCAGCAAATGTTCGCCATGCGGATAAACAAGTTGGAATAGTTCAATGTAGTGTAATGCAAACACGAATCGCAAATAACGATACGGGACCCAGAAGCAATTCTGCGGATCCCTCGGGGAGTGGTGAGTTGATATAAATTAGAAGTGAAAATCCAAGTTGTTCGGGCTCCGGCTCGGCAGCCGATACGAGGTTCCTGTTGAGCTTGTTTGTACATCGCGCAGAGGCGCCGTTCGGTTCTAGCAATGATTCCCGCCACCATGTTCCATGCGTGCAGAGATCCGTTAGAGCTCGTTCAATGTGTCCCGCCGTGATTACGAAAAAGTCCAACAGTTGACTTAGTTGGGTGTGCGTCAAGTAATCGCGCAGAGATGCCGATCGGTGCCTAGCAATGTTTCCCGTCACAAGGTGGTATTGGCACCTGTGCAGAGTGGCCGTTAGCAATGTCTCCCGTATCACGGTGGTGTACCATCACTAGTGCAGAGTGACCGCTAGCAATGTCTCCCGTCACAAGGTGGTAGCCCAGAAGTGCAGAGAAGCCGCTGTAGCAAAGTCTCCCGTATCACGTTGGAGTTCTTCCACTAGTGCAGAGAGATCGCTGAACCGTTCAATGTGTCCCGTCGTGGTGTGCTTGTACCGAGCACGTAGGATACACCTTGCTTTGTTGGTTTGGGATAGGAGTGGTCGCGCAACTGCCTCCACGCCGCAGAGTGCCAGTTCGGATTGAAGGTCAACTTTAGCCGTTCAATGCATCAGTCGGTGGGTGTTCAGATGGCATCACAACTTCCCCTAGGTGCTCAAGTTGGCTGGGTTGTAAAGCATGTACACATGCGCAGAGTATCGTGCGTACTAGCAAAGTCTCCCGTCACGGTGGTTACGCATGAGTTCCATGCAGTGCA
>NW_026902624.1:12500-27500 GCF_943734735.2 Anopheles gambiae | reverse complement strand
ATCTGGTCGTTGGATTGGATCGTGAAAAAAAAACGCTAAGTCCCAGATCCTGAACTCGACAGGAAAGCGCTGATGGCAAACATTTTGACTGGAAGTCCCTAGAAAACGGCTTTTTCCTTATTGGCATTATGTGGCACGTTTATTGTGGCTAGAACATTAATTATCCCCCAAATGGCACCAACGCTTGGCGAAAGTCTCGAAATACTCCTATCCCGACGCACCAGCAACCGCAACACGATGCAAAATAAATTGCACGAGCTGCTGATACTTGTACCATGCACGGTACACGGTACCAAATTATACCCCTGAAAGTGTGCAATTTGGTGCTATAGTAGGAAATTTGGTTGGGCAAGCCTAGCTACGCGTGTCGCTACGCGTGTTGCATGGTGGTCGATCAGAGGTATGCAAAAGCACCTATCTAGGGGAATTACTTTACGTTCTAGTAGCAAGTTCGATTTTTCGGTCCAGCACGGCAGTAATCCTGCATGCATACACTCCATGTACCAAAAATGTATCAACCTAGGCGTTGCTCAGTAGCTTTTGGCGGCACATGTAAAAAGTATTCGAGTTCAGATTCTTGGAACTTTGCGTATTGTTCAAAACTAATAACGAAAACTAAATTATAAATGGGTAAAAGGCTAGGCGTTTCTCAGTAGCTTTTTTGCGCCACGTGGCAAAAGTATTCGAGTTCAGATTTCTGGGACTTAGCGTATTTTTCAAAATTGATTATGCAAATTGAAGTACAAATGGGGCATTAGCTAGGCGTTGCCCAGTAGCTTTTGGCGCCACATGGAGGAAGTAGTCGAGTTCAAATTTCTGGGACGTAGCGTAGTTTTCAATCATAATAAACCGAATCAAACATAAAAATCATGAAACTTACACCACGTCCCTAGGTTATGCACAAAACGTAACGATAAAGTGCCGGCCAGGTTAGAGGTGCACCAAAATTGTGTACCGATTAGGAAAAGTACTCTATGTTCCTATGACTTGGGTGAAAAGTGTTGATTAACTGCTGGTTAGGATAGACAGTTGCTTATCGTACACATCGCAAACGAACACCCCTTAGTGAGCAGTAGCAGAAGTCGATTGAACAAAGCGAATGCATTACAAACTGATCAAGTAAAATAAGGAACGCTACGTACTAGGACTTCTTTCCAAGAATGGTGTCCGCGACGGGAGGGCAAGCGTCCTTCCCAGGTTTCCCTAGTAAACCTTGTATGGTAAACATACCCAAGCGTGTCCGTAAGCACGCAACGATAGTCACGAACGAGCACATACCTAGGGAAAGTACTCTACGTACTAGGACTTCTGTCCAAGAATGGTGTCCGCGACGGTCGGGCACTGTGACGCAATTACCAAATCCTAGAATCGTACAAGCAGTGTGTACAAACATAAACATTAACGCGTTCGCTCGGGCTGCGCCGTCCGTGTTGAACACAAATGTGGGTGATTATATGAGTGGATAGACAAAAACATGCGTGGCGAAGACAGTTTTCTGCACGATGTGCACATAGCTCATTTCGTCGTCCCGGGCTAATGGAAAAACACAAAAATATCGAGTATCTTTCTAGGTTTCTGTTATAAAAGGACAGGCCAAAAGGTGACCGGTTGAGATAAGCATTTTAAGCATACAAGCACTTTATTGCAACTTTTGATACAAAAACTAGGTACGTACACGTAGATTGTATCAACATGGACATCCATGATCGGGTACGCCCGGGCTGCGCCCTCCATGTTGTACTTTCCCTGATTGGTACACAATTTTGGTGCAAGTGTACCAACATGGACATCTATGAACGCGTACGCTCGAGATGCACCCTTCGTCTTGTACTTTCCCTGATCGGTACACAGTTTTGGTGCACGGCTATCCCGACCGGCAACTTGTACCTTTATCGACATCCATGAACACAAAGTGCGCGGAACAAAAATTGCTCGGTCAGACCTACAAAGTGCTATATCTCGAATACTAAACGTCGCAGATGGGTGTCGTAGAACAATTTTAAATTCGTCTAATGATTCTACATCCGATTCTGGATAGTGGTTTTTCGACCACTTTTCAACATTTTGTGACACCCCGAACCTAGGGGCAGCTCCCTAGCTTTTTTCAAAAATGTGCACCGAACGGGCCAGAGAGCTCGAGTAGTCGAAAATTTTTTTTTTGCTAAAACCCCTCAAAACGTGTCAGGAACGCACCCTAGATGATGAAAAGTGCAACCAGAATGTCAATCGACAACATGCCCGGGGGTACAAATTTGCTCTACGCGTCCCGAGGTAGGGTACTTTTTCATACAAACATCAAAGTGTACGGTGCACAAAGTGCGCGGAACAAAAATTGCTCGGTCAGACCTAGGACGGGCCATAACTCGAATACTAAACGTCGCAGATGGGTGTCGTAGAACAATTTTAAGTTCGTCTAATGATTCTACATCCGATTCTGGATAGTGGTTTTTCGACCACTTTTCAACATTTTGTGACACCCCGAACCTAGGGGCAGCTCCCTAGCTTTTTTCAAAAATGTGCACCGAACGGGCCAGAGAGCTCGAGTAGTCGAAAATTTTTTTTTTTGCTAAAACCCCTCAAAACGTGTCAGGAACGCACCCTAGATGATGAAAAGTGCAACCAGAATGTCAATCGACAACATGCCCGGGGGTACAAATTTGCTATACGCGTCCCTAGGTAGGGTACTTTTTCATACAAACATCAACGTGTACGGTGCACAAAGTGCGCGGAACAAAAATTGCTCGGTCAGACCTAGGACGGGCCATAACTCGAATACTAAACGTCGCAGATGGGTGTCGTAGAACAATTTTAAGTTCGTCTAATGATTCTACATCCGATTCTGGATAGTGGTTTTTCGACCACTTTTCAACATTTTGTGACACCCCGAACCTAGGGGCAGCTCCCTAGCTTTTTTCAAAAATGTGCACCGAACGGGCCAGAGAGCTCGAGTAGTCGAAAATTTTTTTTTTGCTAAAACCCCTCAAAACGTGTCAGGAACGCACCCTAGATGATGAAAAGTGCAACCAGAATGTCAATCGACAACATGCCCGGGGGTACAAATTTGCTCTACGCGTCCCGAGGTAGGGTACTTTTTCATACAAACATCAAAGTGTACGGTGCACAAAGTGCGCGGAACAAAAATTGCTCGGTCAGACCTAGGACGGGCCATAACTCGAATACTAAACGTCGCAGATGGGTGTCGTAGAACAATTTTAAGTTCGTCTAATGATTCTACATCCGATTCTGGATAGTGGTTTTTCGACCACTTTTCAACATTTTGTGACACCCCGAACCTAGGGGCAGCTCCCTAGCTTTTTTCAAAAATGTGCACCGAACGGGCCAGAGAGCTCGAGTAGTCGAAAATTTTTTTTTTTGCTAAAACCCCTCAAAACGTGTCAGGAACGCACCCTAGATGATGAAAAGTGCAACCAGAATGTCAATCGACAACATGCCCGGGGGTACAAATTTGCTATACGCGTCCCTAGGTAGGGTACTTTTTCATACAAACATCAACGTGTACGGTGCACAAAGTGCGCGGAACAAAAATTGCTCGGTCAGACCTAGGACGGGCCATAACTCGAATACTAAACGTCGCAGATGGGTGTCGTAGAACAATTTTAAGTTCGTCTAATGATTCTACATCCGATTCTGGATAGTGGTTTTTCGACCACTTTTCAACATTTTGTGACACCCCGAACCTAGGGGCAGCTCCCTAGCTTTTTTCAAAAATGTGCACCGAACGGGCCAGAGAGCTCGAGTAGTCGAAAATTTTTTTTTTTGCTAAAACCCCTCAAAACGTGTCAGGAACGCACCCTAGATGATGAAAAGTGCAACCAGAATGTCAATCGACAACATGCCCGGGGGTACAAATTTGCTCTACGCGTCCCGAGGTAGGGTACTTTTTCATACAAACATCAAAGTGTACGGTGCACAAAGTGCGCGGAACAAAAATTGCTCGGTCAGACCTAGGACGGGCCATAACTCGAATACTAAACGTCGCAGATGGGTGTCGTAGAACAATTTTAAGTTCGTCTAATGATTCTACATCCGATTCTGGATAGTGGTTTTTCGACCACTTTTCAACATTTTGTGACACCCCGAACCTAGGGGCAGCTCCCTAGCTTTTTTCAAAAATGTGCACCGAACGGGCCAGAGAGCTCGAGTAGTCGAAAATTTTTTTTTTTGCTAAAACCCCTCAAAACGTGTCAGGAACGCACCCTAGATGATGAAAAGTGCAACCAGAATGTCAATCGACAACATGCCCGGGGGTACAAATTTGCTATACGCGTCCCTAGGTAGGGTACTTTTTCATACAAACATCAACGTGTACGGTGCACAAAGTGCGCGGAACAAAAATTGCTCGGTCAGACCTAGGACGGGCCATAACTCGAATACTAAACGTCGCAGATGGGTGTCGTAGAACAATTTTAAGTTCGTCTAATGATTCTACATCCGATTCTGGATAGTGGTTTTTCGACCACTTTTCAACATTTTGTGACACCCCGAACCTAGGGGCAGCTCCCTAGCTTTTTTCAAAAATGTGCACCGAACGGGCCAGAGAGCTCGAGTAGTCGAAAATTTTTTTTTTTGCTAAAACCCCTCAAAACGTGTCAGGAACGCACCCTAGATGATGAAAAGTGCAACCAGAATGTCAATCGACAACATGCCCGGGGGTACAAATTTGCTCTACGCGTCCCTAGGTAGGGTACTTTTTCATACAAACATCAAAGTGTACGGTGCACAAAGTGCGCGGAACAAAAATTGCTCGGTCAGACCTAGGACGGGCCATAACTCGAATACTAAACGTCGCAGATGGGTGTCGTAGAACAATTTTAAGTTCGTCTAATGATTCTACATCCGATTCTGGATAGTGGTTTTTCGACCACTTTTCAACATTTTGTGACACCCCGAACCTAGGGGCAGCTCCCTAGCTTTTTTCAAAAATGTGCACCGAACGGGCCAGAGAGCTCGAGTAGTCGAAAATTTTTTTTTTTGCTAAAACCCCTCAAAACGTGTCAGGAACGCACCCTAGATGATGAAAAGTGCAACCAGAATGTCAATCGACAACATGCCCGGGGGTACAAATTTGCTATACGCGTCCCTAGGTAGGGTACTTTTTCATACAAACATCAACGTGTACGGTGCACAAAGTGCGCGGAACAAAAATTGCTCGGTCAGACCTAGGACGGGCCATAACTCGAATACTAAACGTCGCAGATGGGTGTCGTAGAACAATTTTAAGTTCGTCTAATGATTCTACATCCGATTCTGGATAGTGGTTTTTCGACCACTTTTCAACATTTTGTGACACCCCGAACCTAGGGGCAGCTCCCTAGCTTTTTTCAAAAATGTGCACCGAACGGGCCAGAGAGCTCGAGTAGTCGAAAATTTTTTTTTTTGCTAAAACCCCTCAAAACGTGTCAGGAACGCACCCTAGATGATGAAAAGTGCAACCAGAATGTCAATCGACAACATGCCCGGGGGTACAAATTTGCTATACGCGTCCCTAGGTAGGGTACTTTTTCATACAAACATCAACGTGTACGGTGCACAAAGTGCGCGGAACAAAAATTGCTCGGTCAGACCTAGGACGGGCCATAACTCGAATACTAAACGTCGCAGATGGGTGTCGTAGAACAATTTTAAGTTCGTCTAATGATTCTACATCCGATTCTGGATAGTGGTTTTTCGACCACTTTTCAACATTTTGTGACACCCCGAACCTAGGGGCAGCTCCCTAGCTTTTTTCAAAAATGTGCACCGAACGGGCCAGAGAGCTCGAGTAGTCGAAAATTTTTTTTTTTGCTAAAACCCCTCAAAACGTGTCAGGAACGCACCCTAGATGATGAAAAGTGCAACCAGAATGTCAATCGACAACATGCCCGGGGGTACAAATTTGCTCTACGCGTCCCTAGGTAGGGTACTTTTTCATACAAACATCAAAGTGTACGGTGCACAAAGTGCGCGGAACAAAAATTGCTCGGTCAGACCTAGGACGGGCCATAACTCGAATACTAAACGTCGCAGATGGGTGTCGTAGAACAATTTTAAGTTCGTCTAATGATTCTACATCCGATTCTGGATAGTGGTTTTTCGACCACTTTTCAACATTTTGTGACACCCCGAACCTAGGGGCAGCTCCCTAGCTTTTTTCAAAAATGTGCACCGAACGGGCCAGAGAGCTCGAGTAGTCGAAAATTTTTTTTTTGCTAAAACCCCTCAAAACGTGTCAGGAACGCACCCTAGATGATGAAAAGTGCAACCAGAATGTCAATCGACAACATGCCCGGGGGTACAAATTTGCTCTACGCGTCCCTAGGTAGGGTACTTTTTCATACAAACATCAACGTGTACGGTGCACAAAGTGCGCGGAACAAAAATTGCTCGGTCAGACCTAGGACGGGCCATAACTCGAATACTAAACGTCGCAGATGGGTGTCGTAGAACAATTTTAAATTCGTCTAATGATTCTACATCCGATTCTGGATAGTGGTTTTTCGACCACTTTTCAACATTTTGTGACACCCCGAACCTAGGGGCAGCTCCCTAGCTTTTTTCAAAAATGTGCACCGAACGGGCCAGAGAGCTCGAGTAGTCGAAAATTTTTTTTTTTGCTAAAACCCCTCAAAACGTGTCAGGAACGCACCCTAGATGATGAAAAGTGCAACCAGAATGTCAATCGACAACATGCCCGGGGGTACAAATTTGCTATACGCGTCCCTAGGTAGGGTACTTTTTCATACAAACATCAACGTGTACGGTGCACAAAGTGCGCGGAACAAAAATTGCTCGGTCAGACCTAGGACGGGCCATAACTCGAATACTAAACGTCGCAGATGGGTGTCGTAGAACAATTTTAAGTTCGTCTAATGATTCTACATCCGATTCTGGATAGTGGTTTTTCGACCACTTTTCAACATTTTGTGACACCCCGAACCTAGGGGCAGCTCCCTAGCTTTTTTCAAAAATGTGCACCGAACGGGCCAGAGAGCTCGAGTAGTCGAAAATTTTTTTTTTTGCTAAAACCCCTCAAAACGTGTCAGGAACGCACCCTAGATGATGAAAAGTGCAACCAGAATGTCAATCGACAACATGCCCGGGGTACAAATTTGCTCTACGCGTCCCTAGGTAGGGTACTTTTTCATACAAACATCAACGTGTACGGTGCACAAAGTGCGCGGAACAAAAATTGCTCGGTCAGACCTAGGACGGGCCATAACTCGAATACTAAACGTCGCAGATGGGTGTCGTAGAACAATTTTAAGTTCGTCTAATGATTCTACATCCGATTCTGGATAGTGGTTTTTCGACCACTTTTCAACATTTTGTGACACCCCGAACCTAGGGGCAGCTCCCTAGCTTTTTTCAAAAATGTGCACCGAACGGGCCAGAGAGCTCGAGTAGTCGAAAATTTTTTTTTTTGCTAAAACCCCTCAAAACGTGTCAGGAACGCACCCTAGATGATGAAAAGTGCAACCAGAATGTCAATCGACAACATGCCCGGGGGTACAAATTTGCTATACGCGTCCCTAGGTAGGGTACTTTTTCATACAAACATCAACGTGTACGGTGCACAAAGTGCGCGGAACAAAAATTGCTCGGTCAGACCTAGGACGGGCCATAACTCGAATACTAAACGTCGCAGATGGGTGTCGTAGAACAATTTTAAGTTCGTCTAATGATTCTACATCCGATTCTGGATAGTGGTTTTTCGACCACTTTTCAACATTTTGTGACACCCCGAACCTAGGGGCAGCTCCCTAGCTTTTTTCAAAAATGTGCACCGAACGGGCCAGAGAGCTCGAGTAGTCGAAAATTTTTTTTTTTGCTAAAACCCCTCAAAACGTGTCAGGAACGCACCCTAGATGATGAAAAGTGCAACCAGAATGTCAATCGACAACATGCCCGGGGGTACAAATTTGCTCTACGCGTCCCTAGGTAGGGGTACTTTTTCATACAAACATCAAAGTGTACGGTGCACAAAGTGCGCGGAACAAAAATTGCTCGGTCAGACCTAGGACGGGCCATAACTCGAATACTAAACGTCGCAGATGGGTGTCGTAGAACAATTTTAAGTTCGTCTAATGATTCTACATCCGATTCTGGATAGTGGTTTTTCGACCACTTTTCAACATTTTGTGACACCCCGAACCTAGGGGCAGCTCCCTAGCTTTTTTCAAAAATGTGGCACCGAACGGGCCAGAGAGCTCGAGTAGTCGAAAATTTTTTTTTGCTAAAACCCCTCAAAACGTGTCAGGAACGCACCCTAGGATGATGAAAAGTGCAACCAGAATGTCAATCGACAACATGCCCGGGGGTACAAATTTGCTCTACGCGTCCCTAGGTAGGGTACTTTTTCATACAAACATCAACGTGTACGGTGCACAAAGTGCGCGGAACAAAAATTGCTCGGTCAGACCTAGGACGGGCCATAACTCGAATACTAAACGTCGCAGATGGGTGTCGTAGAACAATTTTAAATTCGTCTAATGATTCTACATCCGATTCTGGATAGTGGTTTTTCGACCACTTTTCAACATTTTGTGACACCCCGAACCTAGGGCAGCTCCCTAGCTTTTTTCAAAAATGTGCACCGAACGGGCCAGAGAGCTCGAGTAGTCGAAAATTTTTTTTTTTGCTAAAACCCCTCAAAACGTGTCAGGAACGCACCCTAGATGATGAAAAGTGCAACCAGAATGTCAATCGACAACATGCCCGGGGGTACAAATTTGCTATACGCGTCCCTAGGTAGGGTACTTTTTCATACAAACATCAACGTGTACGGTGCACAAAGTGCGCGGAACAAAAATTGCTCGGTCAGACCTAGGACGGGCCATAACTCGAATACTAAACGTCGCAGATGGGTGTCGTAGAACAATTTTAAGTTCGTCTAATGATTCTACATCCGATTCTGGATAGTGGTTTTTCGACCACTTTTCAACATTTTGTGACACCCCGAACCTAGGGGCAGCTCCCTAGCTTTTTTCAAAAATGTGCACCGAACGGGCCAGAGAGCTCGAGTAGTCGAAAATTTTTTTTTTTGCTAAAACCCCTCAAAACGTGTCAGGAACGCACCCTAGATGATGAAAAGTGCAACCAGAATGTCAATCGACAACATGCCCGGGGGTACAAATTTGCTCTACGCGTCCCTAGGTAGGGTACTTTTTCATACAAACATCAACGTGTACGGTGCACAAAGTGCGCGGAACAAAAATTGCTCGGTCAGACCTAGGACGGGCCATAACTCGAATACTAAACGTCGCAGATGGGTGTCGTAGAACAATTTTAAGTTCGTCTAATGATTCTACATCCGATTCTGGATAGTGGTTTTTCGACCACTTTTCAACATTTTGTGACACCCCGAACCTAGGGGCAGCTCCCTAGCTTTTTTCAAAAATGTGCACCGAACGGGCCAGAGAGCTCGAGTAGTCGAAAATTTTTTTTTTTGCTAAAACCCCTCAAAACGTGTCAGGAACGCACCCTAGATGATGAAAAGTGCAACCAGAATGTCAATCGACAACATGCCCGGGGGTACAAATTTGCTATACGCGTCCCTAGGTAGGGTACTTTTTCATACAAACATCAACGTGTACGGTGCACAAAGTGCGCGGAACAAAAATTGCTCGGTCAGACCTAGGACGGGCCATAACTCGAATACTAAACGTCGCAGATGGGTGTCGTAGAACAATTTTAAGTTCGTCTAATGATTCTACATCCGATTCTGGATAGTGGTTTTTCGACCACTTTTCAACATTTTGTGACACCCCTAACCTAGGGGCAGCTCCCTAGCTTTTTTCAAAAATGTGCACCGAACGGGCCAGAGAGCTCGAGTAGTCGAAAATTTTTTTTTTTGCTAAAACCCCTCAAAACGTGTCAGGAACGCACCCTAGATGATGAAAAGTGCAACCAGAATGTCAATCGACAACATGCCCGGGGGTACAAATTTGCTCTACGCGTCCCTAGGTAGGGTACTTTTTCATACAAACATCAAAGTGTACGGTGCACAAAGTGCGCGGAACAAAAATTGCTCGGTCAGACCTAGGACGGGCCATAACTCGAATACTAAACGTCGCAGATGGGTGTCGTAGAACAATTTTAAGTTCGTCTAATGATTCTACATCCGATTCTGGATAGTGGTTTTTCGACCACTTTTCAACATTTTGTGACACCCCGAACCTAGGGGCAGCTCCCTAGCTTTTTTCAAAAATGTGCACCGAACGGGCCAGAGAGCTCGAGTAGTCGAAAATTTTTTTTTTGCTAAAACCCCTCAAAACGTGTCAGGAACGCACCCTAGATGATGAAAAGTGCAACCAGAATGTCAATCGACAACATGCCCCGGGGTACAAATTTGCTCTACGCGTCCCTAGGTAGGGTACTTTTTCATACAAACATCAACGTGTACGGTGCACAAAGTGCGCGGAACAAAAATTGCTCGGTCAGACCTAGGACGGGCCATAACTCGAATACTAAACGTCGCAGATGGGTGTCGTAGAACAATTTTAAATTCGTCTAATGATTCTACATCCGATTCTGGATAGTGGTTTTTCGACCACTTTTCAACATTTTGTGACACCCCGAACCTAGGGGCAGCTCCCTAGCTTTTTTCAAAAATGTGCACCGAACGGGCCAGAGAGCTCGAGTAGTCGAAAATTTTTTTTTTTGCTAAAACCCCTCAAAACGTGTCAGGAACGCACCCTAGATGATGAAAAGTGCAACCAGAATGTCAATCGACAACATGCCCGGGGGTACAAATTTGCTATACGCGTCCCTAGGTAGGGTACTTTTTCATACAAACATCAACGTGTACGGTGCACAAAGTGCGCGGAACAAAAATTGCTCGGTCAGACCTAGGACGGGCCATAACTCGAATACTAAACGTCGCAGATGGGTGTCGTAGAACAATTTTAAGTTCGTCTAATGATTCTACATCCGATTCTGGATAGTGGTTTTTCGACCACTTTTCAACATTTTGTGACACCCCGAACCTAGGGGCAGCTCCCTAGCTTTTTTCAAAAATGTGCACCGAACGGGCCAGAGAGCTCGAGTAGTCGAAAATTTTTTTTTTTGCTAAAACCCCTCAAAACGTGTCAGGAACGCACCCTAGATGATGAAAAGTGCAACCAGAATGTCAATCGACAACATGCCCGGGGGTACAAATTTGCTCTACGCGTCCCTAGGTAGGGTACTTTTTCATACAAACATCAAAGTGTACGGTGCACAAAGTGCGCGGAACAAAAATTGCTCGGTCAGACCTAGGACGGGCCATAACTCGAATACTAAACGTCGCAGATGGGTGTCGTAGAACAATTTTAAGTTCGTCTAATGATTCTACATCCGATTCTGGATAGTGGTTTTTCGACCACTTTTCAACATTTTGTGACACCCCGAACCTAGGGGCAGCTCCCTAGCTTTTTTCAAAAATGTGCACCGAACGGGCCAGAGAGCTCGAGTAGTCGAAAATTATTTTTTTTGCTAAAACCCCTCAAAACGTGTCAGGAACGCACCCTAGATGATGAAAAGTGCAACCAGAATGTCAATCGACAACATGCCCGGGGGTACAAATTTGCTCTACGCGTCCCTAGGTAGGGTACTTTTTCATACAAACATCAAAGTGTACGGTGCACAAAGTGCGCGGAACAAAAATTGCTCGGTCAGACCTAGGACGGGCCATAACTCGAATACTAAACGTCGCAGATGGGTGTCGTAGAACAATTTTAAGTTCGTCTAATGATTCTACATCCGATTCTGGATAGTGGTTTTTCGACCACTTTTCAACATTTTGTGACACCCCGAACCTAGGGGCAGCTCCCTAGCTTTTTTCAAAAATGTGCACCGAACGGGCCAGAGAGCTCGAGTAGTCGAAAATTTTTTTTTTGCTAAAACCCCTCAAAACGTGTCAGGAACGCACCCTAGATGATGAAAAGTGCAACCAGAATGTCAATCGACAACATGCCCGGGGGTACAAATTTGCTCTACGCGTCCCTAGGTAGGGTACTTTTTCATACAAACATCAACGTGTACGGTGCACAAAGTGCGCGGAACAAAAATTGCTCGGTCAGACCTAGGACGGGCCATAACTCGAATACTAAACGTCGCAGATGGGTGTCGTAGAACAATTTTAAATTCGTCTAATGATTCTACATCCGATTCTGGATAGTGGTTTTTCGACCACTTTTCAACATTTTGTGACACCCCGAACCTAGGGGCAGCTCCCTAGCTTTTTTCAAAAATGTGCACCGAACGGGCCAGAGAGCTCGAGTAGTCGAAAATTTTTTTTTTTGCTAAAACCCCTCAAAACGTGTCAGGAACGCACCCTAGATGATGAAAAGTGCAACCAGAATGTCAATCGACAACATGCCCGGGGGTACAAATTTGCTATACGCGTCCCTAGGTAGGGTACTTTTTCATACAAACATCAACGTGTACGGTGCACAAAGTGCGCGGAACAAAAATTGCTCGGTCAGACCTAGGACGGGCCATAACTCGAATACTAAACGTCGCAGATGGGTGTCGTAGAACAATTTTAAGTTCGTCTAATGATTCTACATCCGATTCTGGATAGTGGTTTTTCGACCACTTTTCAACATTTTGTGACACCCCGAACCTAGGGGCAGCTCCCTAGCTTTTTTCAAAAATGTGCACCGAACGGGCCAGAGAGCTCGAGTAGTCGAAAATTTTTTTTTTTGCTAAAACCCCTCAAAACGTGTCAGGAACGCACCCTAGATGATGAAAAGTGCAACCAGAATGTCAATCGACAACATGCCCGGGGGTACAAATTTGCTCTACGCGTCCCTAGGTAGGGTACTTTTTCATACAAACATCAAAGTGTACGGTGCACAAAGTGCGCGGAACAAAAATTGCTCGGTCAGACCTAGGACGGGCCATAACTCGAATACTAAACGTCGCAGATGGGTGTCGTAGAACAATTTTAAGTTCGTCTAATGATTCTACATCCGATTCTGGATAGTGGTTTTTCGACCACTTTTCAACATTTTGTGACACCCCGAACCTAGGGGCAGCTCCCTAGCTTTTTTCAAAAATGTGCACCGAACGGGCCAGAGAGCTCGAGTAGTCGAAAATTTTTTTTTTGCTAAAACCCCTCAAAACGTGTCAGGAACGCACCCTAGATGATGAAAAGTGCAACCAGAATGTCAATCGACAACATTCCCGGGGGTACAAATTTGCTCTACGCGTCCCTAGGTAGGGTACTTTTTCATACAAACATCAACGTGTACGGTGCACAAAGTGCGCGGAACAAAAATTGCTCGGTCAGACCTAGGACGGGCCATAACTCGAATACTAAACGTCGCAGATGGGTGTCGTAGAACAATTTTAAATTCGTCTAATGATTCTACATCCGATTCTGGATAGTGGTTTTTCGACCACTTTTCAACATTTTGTGACACCCCGAACCTAGGGGCAGCTCCCTAGCTTTTTTCAAAAATGTGCACCGAACGGGCCAGAGAGCTCGAGTAGTCGAAAATTTTTTTTTTTTGCTAAAACCCCTCAAAACGTGTCAGGAACGCACCCTAGATGATGAAAAGTGCAACCAGAATGTCAATCGACAACATGCCCGGGGGTACAAATTTGCTATACGCGTCCCTAGGTAGGGTACTTTTTCATACAAACATCAACGTGTACGGTGCACAAAGTGCGCGGAACAAAAATTGCTCGGTCAGACCTAGGACGGGCCATAACTCGAATACTAAACGTCGCAGATGGGTGTCGTAGAACAATTTTAAGTTCGTCTAATGATTCTACATCCGATTCTGGATAGTGGTTTTTCGACCACTTTTCAACATTTTGTGACACCCCGAACCTAGGGGCAGCTCCCTAGCTTTTTTCAAAAATGTGCACCGAACGGGCCAGAGAGCTCGAGTAGTCGAAAATTTTTTTTTTTGCTAAAACCCCTCAAAACGTGTCAGGAACGCACCCTAGATGATGAAAAGTGCAACCAGAATGTCAATCGACAACATGCCCGGGGGTACAAATTTGCTATACGCGTCCCTAGGTAGGGTACTTTTTCATACAAACATCAACGTGTACGGTGCACAAAGTGCGCGGAACAAAAATTGCTCGGTCAGACCTAGGACGGGCCATAACTCGAATACTAAACGTCGCAGATGGGTGTCGTAGAACAATTTTAAGTTCGTCTAATGATTCTACATCCGATTCTGGATAGTGGTTTTTCGACCACTTTTCAACATTTTGTGACACCCCGAACCTAGGGGCAGCTCCCTAGCTTTTTTCAAAAATGTGCACCGAACGGGCCAGAGAGCTCGAGTAGTCGAAAATTTTTTTTTTTGCTAAAACCCCTCAAAACGTGTCAGGAACGCACCCTAGATGATGAAAAGTGCAACCAGAATGTCAATCGACAACATGCCCGGGGGTACAAATTTGCTATACGCGTCCCTAGGTAGGGTACTTTTTCATACAAACATCAACGTGTACGGTGCACAAAGTGCGCGGAACAAAAATTGCTCGGTCAGACCTGGTACGGGCCATAACTCGAATACTAAACGTCGCAGCTGGGTGTCGTAGAACAATTTTAAGTTCGTCTAATGATTCTACATCCGATTCTGGATAGTGGTTTTTCGACCACTTTTCAACATTTTGTGACACCCCGAACCTAGGGGCAGCTCCCTAGCTTTTTTCAAAAATGTGCACCGAACGGGCCAGAGAGCTCGAGTAATCGAAAATTTTTTTTTTTGCTAAAACCCCTCAAAACGTGTAGAAAACTGATTTTAGATGATAAAAAGTGCAACCAGAACGTCAAACGACAACTTTGTTGGGGGTACCCTTTTTACTCTACGGGCCACTAGCTTAGGCGCGCCAACAGCGCTTTCCTCTCGGGTTCCCATTTTTTGCCCTCCTGGGATTATGATCATTTACTCATTGCCTACTATAGGGAAGGTACCTTGCTTCGAGGTCAAAAATGAAGATTTCACCAAATCTTAGTTTTAACCTCTATTTAGTCGTAGGAGCATGGTTTGCAGTGTC
>NW_026902623.1:97500-100994 GCF_943734735.2 Anopheles gambiae | reverse complement strand
AGGGTACTTTTTCATACAAACATCAAAGTGTACGGTGCACACAGTGCGCGGAACAAAAATTGCTCGGTCAGACCTAGGACGGGCCATATCTCGAATACTAAACGTCGCAGATGGGTGTCGTAGAACAATTTTAAGTTCGTCTAACGATTCTACATCCGATTCTGGATAGTGGTTTTTCGACCACTTTTCAACATTTTGTGACACCCCGAACCTAGGGGCAGCTCCCTAGCTTTTTTCAAAAATGTGCACCGAACGGGCCAGAGAGCTCGAGTAGTCGAAAATTTTTTTTTTGCTAAAACCCCTCAAAACGTGTCAGGAACGCACCCTAGATGATGAAAAGTGCAACCAGAACGTCAATCGACAACATGCCCGGGGGTACAAATTTGCTCTACGCGTCCCTAGGTAGGGTACTTTTTCATACAAACATCAAAGTGTACGGTGCACAAAGTGCGCGGAACAAAAATTGCTCGGTCAGACCTAGGACGGGCCATATCTCGAATACTAAACGTCGCAGATGGGTGTCGTAGAACAATTTTAAGTTCGTCTAACGATTCTACATCCGATTCTGGATAGTGGTTTTTCGACCACTTTTCAACATTTTGTGACACCCCGAACCTAGGGGCAGCTCCCTAGCTTTTTTCAAAAATGTGCACCGAACGGGCCAGAGAGCTCGAGTAGTCGAAAAATTTTTTTTTGCTAAAACCCCTCAAAACGTGTCAGGAACGCACCCTAGATGATGAAAAGTGCAACCAGAATGTCAATCGACAACATTCCCGGGGGTACAAATTTGCTCTACGCGTCCCTAGGTAGGGTACTTTTTCATACAAACATCAAAGTGTACGGTGCACACAGTGCGCGGAACAAAAATTGCTCGGTCAGACCTAGGACGGGCCATATCTCGAATACTAAACGTCGCAGATGGGTGTCGTAGAACAATTTTAAGTTCGTCTAACGATTCTACATCCGATTCTGGATAGTGGTTTTTCGACACTTTTCAACATTTTGTGACACCCCGAACCTAGGGGCAGCTCCCTAGCTTTTTTCAAAAATGTGCACCGAACGGGCCAGAGAGCTCGAGTAGTCGAAAATTTTTTTTTGCTAAAACCCCTCAAAACGTGTCAGGAACGCACCCTAGATGATGAAAAGTGCAACCAGAACGTCAATCGACAACATGCCCGGGGGTACAAATTTGCTCTACGCGTCCCTAGGTAGGGTACTTTTTCATACAAACATCAAAGTGTACGGTGCACAAAGTGCGCGGAACAAAAATTGCTCGGTCAGACCTAGGACGGGCCATATCTCGAATACTAAACGTCGCAGATGGGTGTCGTAGAACAATTTTAAGTTCGTCTAACGATTCTACATCCGATTCTGGATAGTGGTTTTTCGACCACTTTTCAACATTTTGTGACGCCCCGAACCTAGGGGCAGCTCCCTAGCTTTTTTCAAAAATGTGCACCGAACGGGCCAGAGAGCTCGAGTAGGCGAAAAATTTTTTTTTCCTAAAACCCCTCAAAACGTGTCAGGAACGCACCCTAGATGATGAAAAGTGCAACCAGAACGTCAAACGACAACTTTGTTGGGGGTACCCTTTTTACTCTACGGGCCACTAGCTTAGGCGCGCCAACAGCGCTTTCCTCTCGGGTTCCCATTTTTTGCCCTCCTGGGATTATGATCATTTACTCATTGCCTACTATAGGGAAGGTACCTTGCTCCGAGGTCAAAAATGAAGATTTCACCAAATCGTAGTTTTAACCTCTATTTAGTCGTAGGAGCATGGTTTGCAGTGTCCGTGGGTCATATAAGCCCCCGTTTGGGTCATACGTCCCCTCCCCGATGAAAATCGTCATATGACTATAGGCCGAACTTATGAAGCAAAAGTGGTGTCTGGTGAGTTCTGCCGATGATCTTAACCTATGATTTTGAGTTTCCACTCTTTCAAAACGTTTCCTGGAGCAGTACATCACGGGTCTACGGACCCAAAGACTTCGTTGCGATGGTTTCAAGCATAAAAGTTGTAACAGTTAAGGGTTTTTAATACGCGTATATTATATCATTGCTTGAAACTAAGCTTCGTTGTCTTTAAACTCTGCAAGACCAATCGAACTTCTTAGGGAAACTCGAAGCATTCACGCTAAGCTGGTGGTGCAGGGCACATAGCGTGATGAAACCGGGTTTCCCTAACCAATGTGGCATATTTTTTCCCTGAGAGTGAAGCTCAGACCCACGTAGGGGAGAGCGAAGTGGAACTTTAATGTTCAATGCAGCAAATGTTCGCCATGCGGATAAACAAGTTGGAATAGTTCAATGTAGTGTAATGCAAACACGAATCGCAAATAACGATACGGGACCCAGAAGCAATTCTGCGGATCCCTCGGGGAGTGGTGAGTTGATATAAATTAGAGGTGAAAGTCCAAGTTGTTCGAGCTCCGGCTCGGCAGCCGATACGAGGTTCCTGTTGAGCTTGTTTGTACATCGCGCAGAGGCGCCGTTCGGTTCTAGCAATGATTCCCGCCACCATGTTCCATGCGTGCAGAGATCCGTTAGAGCTCGTTCAATGTGTCCCGCCGTGATTACGAAAAAGTCCAACAGTTGACTTAGTTGGGTGTGCGTCAAGTAATCGCGCAGAGATGCCGATCGGTTCCTAGCAATGTTTCCCGTCACAAGGTGGTATTGGCACCTGTGCAGAGTGGCCGTTAGCAATGTCTCCCGTATCACGGTGGTGTACCATCACTAGTGCAGAGTGACCGCTAGCAATGTCTCCCGTCACAAGGTGGTAGCCCAGAAGTGCAGAGAAGCCGCTGTAGCAAAGTCTCCCGTATCACGTTGGAGTTCTTCCACTAGTGCAGAGAGATCGCTGAACCGTTCAATGTGTCCCGTCGTGGTGTGCTTGTACCGAGCACGTAGGATGCACCTTGCTTTGTTGGTTTGGGATAGGAGTGGTCGCGCAACTGCCTCCACGCCGCAGAGTGCCAGTTCGGATTGAAGGTCAACTTTAGCCGTTCAATGCATCAGTCGGTGGGTGTTCAGATGGCATCACAACTTCCCCTAGGTGCTCAAGTTGGCTGGGTTGTAAAACATGTACACATGCGCAGAGTATCGTGCGTACTAGCAAAGTCTCCCGTCACGGTGGTTACGAATGAGTTCCATGCAGTGCAGAGAGATCGTTAGTGCGTGCAATGTACCAGTCGATGTGTCGTACCGGCATACAACCCCGCTTAGAGGCCCGTCGCTCGAAGAGGACAAGAAAGAGTGCGCAGAGTGCCGTACCGGCATAGCAATGTCTCCAGACATACGTTGGGACACCCGACGCAGTGCAGAGAGATCCGCTAGCCGTGTGCAATGCATCCGACGTTGCCTGCTTGTGCAGTCTATCGAGTGGCGCCAACGGACGCTCTGGCGTCGCAGAACAAATCTCGGTGGTCACGGGGGACTTGCGCCTCGCGTGATCAAGAGTGTAGTTCGTGTTCAAGCAATTGACTCGAATTCTGGTT
>NW_026902623.1:85000-87500 GCF_943734735.2 Anopheles gambiae | reverse complement strand
TTAATGAATTACATGTTCACCATACATTTCAGTACAAAATTGCTCGGTCAGACCTACAAAGTGCTATATCTCGAATACTAAACGTCGCAGATGGGTGTCGTAGAACAATTTTAAGTTCGTCTAACGATTCTACATCCGATTCTGGATAGTGGTTTTTCGACCACTTTTCAACATTTTGTGACACCCCGAACCTAGGGGCAGCTCCCTAGCTTTTTTCAAAAATGTGCACCGAACGGGCCAGAGAGCTCGAGTAGTCGAAAATTTTTTTTTTTGCTAAAACCCCTCAAAACGTGTCAGGAACGCACCCTAGATGATGAAAAGTGCAACCAGAATGTCAATCGACAACATGCCCGGGGGTACAAATTTGCTCTACGCGTCCCTAGGTAGGGTACTTTTTCATACAAACATCAAAGTGTACGGTGCACACAGTGCGCGGAACAAAAATTGCTCGGTCAGACCTAGGACGGGCCATATCTCGAATACTAAACGTCGCAGATGGGTGTCGTAGAACAATTTTAAGTTCGTCTAACGATTCTACATCCGATTCTGGATAGTGGTTTTTCGACCACTTTTCAACATTTTGTGACACCCCGAACCTAGGGGCAGCTCCCTAGCTTTTTTCAAAAATGTGCACCGAACGGGCCAGAGAGCTCGAGTAGTCGAAAATTTTTTTTTTGCTAAAACCCCTCAAAACGTGTCAGGAACGCACCCTAGATGATGAAAAGTGCAACCAGAATGTCAATCGACAACATGCCCGGGGGTACAAATTTGCTCTACGCGTCCCTAGGTAGGGTACTTTTTCATACAAACATCAAAGTGTACGGTGCACAAAGTGCGCGGAACAAAAATTGCTCGGTCAGACCTAGGACGGGCCATATCTCGAATACTAAACGTCGCAGATGGGTGTCGTAGAACAATTTTAAGTTCGTCTAACGATTCTACATCCGATTCTGGATAGTGGTTTTTCGACCACTTTTCAACATTTTGTGACACCCCGAACCTAGGGGCAGCTCCCTAGCTTTTTTCAAAAATGTGCACCGAACGGGCCAGAGAGCTCGAGTAGTCGAAAATTTTTTTTTTGCTAAAACCCCTCAAAACGTGTCAGGAACGCACCCTAGATGATGAAAAGTGCAACCAGAATGTCAATCGACAACATGCCCGGGGGTACAAATTTGCTCTACGCGTCCCTAGGTAGGGTACTTTTTCATACAAACATCAAAGTGTACGGTGCACAAAGTGCGCGGAACAAAAATTGCTCGGTCAGACCTAGGACGGGCCATATCTCGAATACTAAACGTCGCAGATGGGTGTCGTAGAACAATTTTAAGTTCGTCTAACGATTCTACATCCGATTCTGGATAGTGGTTTTTCGACCACTTTTCAACATTTTGTGACACCCCGAACCTAGGGGCAGCTCCCTAGCTTTTTTCAAAAATGTGCACCGAACGGGCCAGAGAGCTCGAGTAGTCGAAAATTTTTTTTTTGCTAAAACCCCTCAAAACGTGTCAGGAACGCACCCTAGATGATGAAAAGTGCAACCAGAACGTCAATCGACAACATGCCCGGGGGTACAAATTTGCTCTACGCGTCCCTAGGTAGGGTACTTTTTCATACAAACATCAAAGTGTACGGTGCACAAAGTGCGCGGAACAAAAATTGCTCGGTCAGACCTAGGACGGGCCATATCTCGAATACTAAACGTCGCAGATGGGTGTCGTAGAACAATTTTAAGTTCGTCTAACGATTCTACATCCGATTCTGGATAGTGGTTTTTCGACCACTTTTCAACATTTTGTGACACCCCGAACCTAGGGGCAGCTCCCTAGCTTTTTTCAAAAATGTGCACCGAACGGGCCAGAGAGCTCGAGTAGTCGAAAAATTTTTTTTTGCTAAAACCCCTAAAAACGTGTCAGGAACGCACCCTAGATGATGAAAAGTGCAACCAGAATGTCAATCGACAACATTCCCGGGGGTACAAATTTGCTCTACGCGTCCCTAGGTAGGGTACTTTTTCATACAAACATCAAAGTGTACGGTGCACACAGTGCGCGGAACAAAAATTGCTCGGTCAGACCTAGGACGGGCCATATCTCGAATACTAAACGTCGCAGATGGGTGTCGTAGAACAATTTTAAGTTCGTCTAACGATTCTACATCCGATTCTGGATAGTGGTTTTTCGACCACTTTTCAACATTTTGTGACACCCCGAACCTAGGGGCAGCTCCCTAGCTTTTTTCAAAAATGTGCACCGAACGGGCCAGAGAGCTCGAGTAGTCGAAAATTTTTTTTTTGCTAAAACCCCTCAAAACGTGTCAGGAACGCACCCTAGATGATGAAAAGTGCAACCAGAACGTCAAACGACAACTTTGTTGGGGGTACCCTTTTTACTCTACGGGCCACTAGCTTAGGCGCGCCAACAGCGCTTTCCTCTCGGGTTCCCATTTTTTGCCCTCCTGGGATTATGATCATTTACTCATTGCCTACTATAGGGAAGGTACC
>NW_026902623.1:72500-75000 GCF_943734735.2 Anopheles gambiae | reverse complement strand
GTCCAGAACTCCATCGTACATGGTATTCCACAGGGTGGGGCCAAGAATCGAACCCTGTGGAACACCAGCCGTGATGGACCGAGTTACTGGGCCGTCGGATGTCTCGAAGACCAACTCTCGGTTCTCGAAGTAGCTCCTCACGATTCTTTGCAGACCAGCAGGTACTCCTTTCATCTGCAGTGCAGTGGCGATGGCCTGCCAGCTTGCCGTATTGAAGGCATTCTTGACATCCATTGACACGACCAGCAGAAACCTGTTATCCCGCCCGTTCGTGCGGCGGAATCTCATCGCGCTCTGACCAGCCTCGATCACTGTTCGAATGGCACCAATTGTAGATCGCCCCCTCCGGAAGCCATGCTGCCTGTCTGACAGCCTTACCGCAGCAGGATCTTCCAGGTGGTTGTGAAGTCTGTTTAGAATGAGCTTCTCCAGCACTTTCCCTAAGGCATCCAGCATGCACAAAGGTCGGTATGACCCGCTGCTACCCGGTGGTTTCCCCGGCTTGGGGAGCAGTACCAACCGCTGTCGTTTCCATGGTGCTGGAAATGTAGCCGTTTCCAGACAGCTTTGGTACAACGCCTGGAAAACGTCCGTGTACGCAAGGATTGCAGCCTTGACAGCGGCGTTCGGAATTCCGTCAAGGCCCGGCGCTTTTTTGTTCGGCATGGTGCTAGCTATCAGACGGAGTTCCGGGATCGTGACTTGGGTCCATGGAGTCTGCTGGTCTGCAGGCTGTTCCTGTTCTTCCTCGGAACTGATGCTGGGCCAGTTGAAGGGCGGATGTTGCGGGAAAAGCTCTGTAACGATGCTTTCAAGCCTCGCTCTCTCCGTCTCGGGTGGGGCCCTTCCACCGCGAAGACGGGAGAGGACTACTAAGTACCCGGCTCCGAAAACGTTTTCCTCCGCAGCATCGATCAATTCCTGGAAGGCGGCCTTTTTGCTGGCACGTATAGCTCTATCCAGCTCAGCTTTAGCTGTTCTGTATTGGGCTGCAGCCAGACTTCGGTTCTGGAGATCACTTGTCTGCTGCATGCGATCTCTCGTCTGCTCGCAGTTCTGCCTAAGCAGAGCAATCAGTGGCGTCCACCAGTAAACGTCCCGATGAGGGTCGGGGAAAGACGACGTCATCCTTTGCATGGTTTTCTCGCAGGCCGATATCATTGCCGAGATCATTCCCTGGTGATTGACTGCCTTCTCTCGGAATCCCTCGCCATGTAGCGTGGCCAGGAAATTCTCTTTCGAGAACTGTTTCGTCTTAAATCGCGTGCCTGCATGTTGAAAACGCTCTCGCTGGCCCCGTTGACGTGACTGTCCTTGGTTACGCTGCTGGTCTGCTGACGCTGGGCCTACCGAATAGGTGATATACCTATGGTCAGATCGCGTGTCCGTGTTTCTTACCAACCAAGTGCTCGGCTGAGCTATGGACGAGCTGGCGAAGGTCACGTCGACAACGCTGGCAGTCGCCACACCGTTTCCAACAAAGGTTGCCACATTCCCTCGATTCATCAGCAGCAGGCCCAATTGCTGGGACGCCTCGAGCAGTACTTCCCCACGCTCATTGCTGCGTCGGCTTCCCCACTCCTCATGCCAAGCGTTAAAGTCTCCGGCAACTACTACCTGAGGGTGGGATTGGGCTTCCAATTCAATTGCTTCAACGAATTCCGCAAATCCTTCCCGCGACAGGCTGGGTGGCGCGTAGCAGCTTAGAAAGGTGATGCCACCCACCTTGGCAGCTATAAGGCCTGGGACATCACTGCTCCATTGTCCTTGTAGAGGGTATCGTCCTGTGGCCACGACTGCCACCTTTTTGGAGGCATCAACTGCCCATCTTGGGTTGTTCTCGGGTGGTCGATACGTGTGGGAAAGAACCAGCACGTCCACTTCCATTTGTCGGGCGGTTTGCAGGACCAGATCTTGGGCGATCCTGCCTCCACCCAGGTTCACTTGGAGGACTTTTAGCTGCGTCATTGGGTGGCCGACCGATCGCATGTCCGGTCCCCGATAACATGGGGGCCATCGCATTTGCCGCAGCGTATTTCTTCCATGCATGTACCAGCCTTGTGACCTTCCTGTCCGCAACGGATGCAAACATTTTGTCGGTCTACAGGTGACCGACAATCGCGGGCGTTGTGGCCGTGCTCAAGGCATCGGTAGCAGCGAAGATGCTCTTTGGGTGTTGGAGGAGCCATCTTCACTCTGGAAATGCAGAAGCCCAAGCGAAGCTTCGTACCATCCAGCGCTTTGGCGGCCTTGGCTGGCAGACGGACGCGTGCCCGCTGGGTGCCATCCGGCATTGTCCTAATGCTCGTTGAGACGATGCCTGCCCCACCCTCGATCTTGTTTTCAAGGAGAGCTGTAAGCTCTTCCTCCTTGGCTAGGGGGTCGATGTCGTTTACTACCAAGGCCGCCATTTCCGTCACGTGTCGACAAGTTCCAGCCTCGCCGATGATCGTTCGGATCTGCTGGAGAATTAAGGTCGCGTTTGCGGATCTAGCAAGCG
>NW_026902623.1:62500-67500 GCF_943734735.2 Anopheles gambiae | reverse complement strand
TTTTTCCTTATTGGCATTATGTGGCACGTTTATTGTGGCTAGAACATTAATTATCCCCCAAATGGCACCAACGCTTGGCGAAAGTCTCGAAATACTCCTATCCCGACGCACCAGCAACCGCAACACGATGCAAAATAAATTGCACGAGCTGCTGATACTTGTACCATGCACGGTACACGGTACCAAATTATACCCCTGAAAGTGTGCAATTTGGTGCTATAGTAGGAAATTTGGTTGGGCAAGCCTAGCTACGCGTGTCGCTACGCGTGTTGCATGGTGGTCGATCAGAGGTATGCAAAAGCACCTATCTAGGGGAATTACTTTACGTTCTAGTAGCAAGTTCGATTTTTCGGTCCAGCACGGCAGTAATCCTGCATGCATACACTCCATGTACCAAAAATGTATCAACCTAGGCGTTGCTCAGTAGCTTTTGGCGGCACATGTAAAAAGTATTCGAGTTCAGATTCTTGGAACTTTGCGTATTGTTCAAAACTAATAACGAAAACTAAATTATAAATGGGTAAAAGGCTAGGCGTTTCTCAGTAGCTTTTTTGCGCCACGTGGCAAAAGTATTCGAGTTCAGATTTCTGGGACTTAGCGTATTTTTCAAAATTGATTATGCAAATTGAAGTACAAATGGGGCATTAGCTAGGCGTTGCCCAGTAGCTTTTGGCGCCACATGGAGGAAGTAGTCGAGTTCAAATTTCTGGGACGTAGCGTAGTTTTCAATCATAATAAACCGAATCAAACATAAAAATCATGAAACTTACACCACGTCCCTAGGTTATGCACAAAACGTAACGATAAAGTGCCGGCCAGGTTAGAGGTGCACCAAAATTGTGTACCGATTAGGAAAAGTACTCTATGTTCCTATGACTTGGGTGAAAAGTGTTGATTAACTGCTGGTTAGGATAGACAGTTGCTTATCGTACACATCGCAAACGAACACCCCTTAGTGAGCAGTAGCAGAAGTCGATTGAACAAACCGAATGCATTACAAACTGATCAAGTAAAATAAGGAACGCTACGTACTAGGACTTCTTTCCAAGAATGGTGTCCGCGACGGGAGGGCAAGCGTCCTTCCCAGGTTTCCCTAGTAAACCTTGTATGGTAAACATACCCAAGCGTGTCCGTAAGCACGCAACGATAGTCACGAACGAGCACATACCTAGGGAAAGTACTCTACGTACTAGGACTTCTGTCCAAGAATGGTGTCCGCGACGGTCGGGCACTGTGACGCAATTACCAAATCCTAGAATCGTACAAGCAGTGTGTACAAACATAAACATTAACGCGTTCGCTCGGGCTGCGCCGTCCGTGTTGAACACAAATGTGGGTGATTATATGAGTGGATAGACAAAAACATGCGTGGCGAAGACAGTTTTCTGCACGATGTGCACATAGCTCATTTCGTCGTCCCGGGCGAATGGAAAAACACAAAAATATCGAGTATCTTTCTAGGTTTCTGTTATAAAAGGACAGGCCAAAAGGTGACCGGTTGAGATAAGCATTTTAAGCATACAAGCACTTTATTGCAACTTTTGATACAAAAACTAGGTACGTACACGTAGATTGTATCAACATGGACATCCATGATCGGGTACGCCCGGGCTGCGCCCTCCATGTTGTACTTTCCCTGATTGGTACACAATTTTGGTGCAAGTGTACCAACATGGACATCTATGAACGCGTACGCTCGAGATGCACCCTTCGTCTTGTACTTTCCCTGATCGGTACACAGTTTTGGTGCACGGCTATCCCGACCGGCAACTTGTACCTTTATCGACATCCATGAACACAAAGTGCGCGGAACAAAAATTGCTCGGTCAGACCTACAAAGTGCTATATCTCGAATACTAAACGTCGCAGATGGGTGTCGTAGAACAATTTTAAATTCGTCTAATGATTCTACATCCGATTCTGGATAGTGGTTTTTCGACCACTTTTCAACATTTTGTGACACCCCGAACCTAGGGGCAGCTCCCTAGCTTTTTTCAAAAATGTGCACCGAACGGGCCAGAGAGCTCGAGTAGTCGAAAATTTTTTTTTTGCTAAAACCCCTCAAAACGTGTCAGGAACGCACCCTAGATGATGAAAAGTGCAACCAGAATGTCAATCGACAACATGCCCGGGGGTACAAATTTGCTCTACGCGTCCCGAGGTAGGGTACTTTTTCATACAAACATCAAAGTGTACGGTGCACAAAGTGCGCGGAACAAAAATTGCTCGGTCAGACCTAGGACGGGCCATAACTCGAATACTAAACGTCGCAGATGGGTGTCGTAGAACAATTTTAAGTTCGTCTAATGATTCTACATCCGATTCTGGATAGTGGTTTTTCGACCACTTTTCAACATTTTGTGACACCCCGAACCTAGGGGCAGCTCCCTAGCTTTTTTCAAAAATGTGCACCGAACGGGCCAGAGAGCTCGAGTAGTCGAAAATTTTTTTTTTTGCTAAAACCCCTCAAAACGTGTCAGGAACGCACCCTAGATGATGAAAAGTGCAACCAGAATGTCAATCGACAACATGCCCGGGGGTACAAATTTGCTATACGCGTCCCTAGGTAGGGTACTTTTTCATACAAACATCAAAGTGTACGGTGCACAAAGTGCGCGGAACAAAAATTGCTCGGTCAGACCTAGGACGGGCCATAACTCGAATACTAAACGTCGCAGATGGGTGTCGTAGAACAATTTTAAGTTCGTCTAATGATTCTACATCCGATTCTGGATAGTGGTTTTTCGACCACTTTTCAACATTTTGTGACACCCCGAACCTAGGGGCAGCTCCCTAGCTTTTTTCAAAAATGTGCACCGAACGGGCCAGAGAGCTCGAGTAGTCGAAAATTTTTTTTTTTGCTAAAACCCCTCAAAACGTGTCAGGAACGCACCCTAGATGATGAAAAGTGCAACCAGAATGTCAATCGACAACATGCCCGGGGGTACAAATTTGCTCTACGCGTCCCTAGGTAGGGTACTTTTTCATACAAACATCAAAGTGTACGGTGCACAAAGTGCGCGGAACAAAAATTGCTCGGTCAGACCTAGGACGGGCCATAACTCGAATACTAAACGTCGCAGATGGGTGTCGTAGAACAATTTTAAGTTCGTCTAATGATTCTACATCCGATTCTGGATAGTGGTTTTTCGACCACTTTTCAACATTTTGTGACACCCCGAACCTAGGGGCAGCTCCCTAGCTTTTTTCAAAAATGTGCACCGAACGGGCCAGAGAGCTCGAGTAGTCGAAAATTTTTTTTTTTGCTAAAACCCCTCAAAACGTGTCAGGAACGCACCCTAGATGATGAAAAGTGCAACCAGAATGTCAATCGACAACATGCCCGGGGGTACAAATTTGCTATACGCGTCCCTAGGTAGGGTACTTTTTCATACAAACATCAACGTGTACGGTGCACAAAGTGCGCGGAACAAAAATTGCTCGGTCAGACCTAGGACGGGCCATAACTCGAATACTAAACGTCGCAGATGGGTGTCGTAGAACAATTTTAAATTCGTCTAATGATTCTACATCCGATTCTGGATAGTGGTTTTTCGACCACTTTTCAACATTTTGTGACACCCCGAACCTAGGGGCAGCTCCCTAGCTTTTTTCAAAAATGTGCACCGAACGGGCCAGAGAGCTCGAGTAGTCGAAAATTTTTTTTTTGCTAAAACCCCTCAAAACGTGTCAGGAACGCACCCTAGATGATGAAAAGTGCAACCAGAATGTCAATCGACAACATGCCCGGGGGTACAAATTTGCTCTACGCGTCCCGAGGTAGGGTACTTTTTCATACAAACATCAAAGTGTACGGTGCACAAAGTGCGCGGAACAAAAATTGCTCGGTCAGACCTAGGACGGGCCATAACTCGAATACTAAACGTCGCAGATGGGTGTCGTAGAACAATTTTAAGTTCGTCTAATGATTCTACATCCGATTCTGGATAGTGGTTTTTCGACCACTTTTCAACATTTTGTGACACCCCGAACCTAGGGGCAGCTCCCTAGCTTTTTTCAAAAATGTGCACCGAACGGGCCAGAGAGCTCGAGTAGTCGAAAATTTTTTTTTTGCTAAAACCCCTCAAAACGTGTCAGGAACGCACCCTAGATGATGAAAAGTGCAACCAGAATGTCAATCGACAACATGCCCGGGGGTACAAATTTGCTCTACGCGTCCCTAGGTAGGGTACTTTTTCATACAAACATCAAAGTGTACGGTGCACAAAGTGCGCGGAACAAAAATTGCTCGGTCAGACCTAGGACGGGCCATAACTCGAATACTAAACGTCGCAGATGGGTGTCGTAGAACAATTTTAAGTTCGTCTAATGATTCTACATCCGATTCTGGATAGTGGTTTTTCGACCACTTTTCAACATTTTGTGACACCCCGAACCTAGGGGCAGCTCCCTAGCTTTTTTCAAAAATGTGCACCGAACGGGCCAGAGAGCTCGAGTAGTCGAAAATTTTTTTTTTTGCTAAAACCCCTCAAAACGTGTCAGGAACGCACCCTAGATGATGAAAAGTGCAACCAGAATGTCAATCGACAACATGCCCGGGGGTACAAATTTGCTCTACGCGTCCCTAGGTAGGGTACTTTTTCATACAAACATCAACGTGTACGGTGCACAAAGTGCGCGGAACAAAAATTGCTCGGTCAGACCTACAAAGTGTTATATATCTCGAATACTAAACGTCGCAGATGGGTGTCGTAGAACAATTTTAAATTCGTCTAACGATTCTACATCCGATTCTGGATAGTGGTTTTTCGACCACTTTTCAACATTTTGTGACACCCCGAACCTAGGGGCAGCTCCCTAGCTTTTTTCAAAAATGTGCACCGAACGGGCCAGAGAGCTCAAGTAATCGAAAATTTTTTTTTTGCTAAAACCCCTCAAAACGTGTAGAAAACTGATTTTAGATGATAAAAAGTGCAACCAGAACGTCAAACGACAACTTTGTTGGGGGTACCCTTTTTACTCTACGGGCCACTAGCTTA
>NW_026902623.1:42500-47500 GCF_943734735.2 Anopheles gambiae | reverse complement strand
GAAGTCCCTAGAAAACGGCTTTTTCCTTATTGGCATTATGTGGCACGTTTATTGTGGCTAGAACATTAATTATCCCCCAAATGGCACCAACGCTTGGCGAAAGTCTCGAAATACTCCTATCCCGACGCACCAGCAACCGCAACACGATGCAAAATAAATTGCACGAGCTGCTGATACTTGTACCATGCACGGTACACGGTACCAAATTATACCCCTGAAAGTGTGCAATTTGGTGCTATAGTAGGAAATTTGGTTGGGCAAGCCTAGCTACGCGTGTCGCTACGCGTGTTGCATGGTGGTCGATCAGAGGTATGCAAAAGCACCTATCTAGGGGAATTACTTTACGTTCTAGTAGCAAGTTCGATTTTTCGGTCCAGCACGGCAGTAATCCTGCATGCATACACTCCATGTACCAAAAATGTATCAACCTAGGCGTTGCTCAGTAGCTTTTGGCGGCACATGTAAAAAGTATTCGAGTTCAGATTCTTGGAACTTTGCGTATTGTTCAAAACTAATAACGAAAACTAAATTATAAATGGGTAAAAGGCTAGGCGTTTCTCAGTAGCTTTTTTGCGCCACGTGGCAAAAGTATTCGAGTTCAGATTTCTGGGACTTAGCGTATTTTTCAAAATTGATTATGCAAATTGAAGTACAAATGGGGCATTAGCTAGGCGTTGCCCAGTAGCTTTTGGTGCCACATGGAGGAAGTAGTCGAGTTCAAATTTCTGGGACGTAGCGTAGTTTTCAATCATAATAAACCGAATCAAACATAAAAATCATGAAACTTACACCACGTCCCTAGGTTATGCACAAAACGTAACGATAAAGTGCCGGCCAGGTTAGAGGTGCACCAAAATTGTGTACCGATTAGGAAAAGTACTCTATGTTCCTATGACTTGGGTGAAAAGTGTTGATTAACTGCTGGTTAGGATAGACAGTTGCTTATCGTACACATCGCAAACGAACACCCCTTAGTGAGCAGTAGCAGAAGTCGATTGAACAAAGCGAATGCATTACAAACTGATCAAGTAAAATAAGGAACGCTACGTACTAGGACTTCTTTCCAAGAATGGTGTCCGCGACGGGAGGGCAAGCGTCCTTCCCAGGTTTCCCTAGTAAACCTTGTATGGTAAACATACCCAAGCGTGTCCGTAAGCACGCAACGATAGTCACGAACGAGCACATACCTAGGGAAAGTACTCTACGTACTAGGACTTCTGTCCAAGAATGGTGTCCGCGACGGTCGGGCACTGTGACGCAATTACCAAATCCTAGAATCGTACAAGCAGTGTGTACAAACATAAACATTAACGCGTTCGCTCGGGCTGCGCCGTCCGTGTTGAACACAAATGTGGGTGATTATATGAGTGGATAGACAAAAACATGCGTGGCGAAGACAGTTTTCTGCACGATGTGCACATAGCTCATTTCGTCGTCCCGGGCTAATGGAAAAACACAAAAATATCGAGTATCTTTCTAGGTTTCTGTTATAAAAGGACAGGCCAAAAGGTGACCGGTTGAGATAAGCATTTTAAGCATACAAGCACTTTATTGCAACTTTTGATACAAAAACTAGGTACGTACACGTAGATTGTATCAACATGGACATCCATGATCGGGTACGCCCGGGCTGCGCCCTCCATGTTGTACTTTCCCTGATTGGTACACAATTTTGGTGCAAGTGTACCAACATGGACATCTATGAACGCGTACGCTCGAGATGCACCCTTCGTCTTGTACTTTCCCTGATCGGTACACAGTTTTGGTGCACGGCTATCCCGACCGGCAACTTGTACCTTTATCGACATCCATGAACACAAAGTGCGCGGAACAAAAATTGCTCGGTCAGACCTACAAAGTGCTATATCTCGAATACTAAACGTCGCAGATGGGTGTCGTAGAACAATTTTAAATTCGTCTAATGATTCTACATCCGATTCTGGATAGTGGTTTTTCGACCACTTTTCAACATTTTGTGACACCCCGAACCTAGGGGCAGCTCCCTAGCTTTTTTCAAAAATGTGCACCGAACGGGCCAGAGAGTAGTCGAAAAAAATTTTTTTGCTAAAACCCCTCAAAACGTGTCAGGAACGCACCCTAGATGATGAAAAGTGCAACCAGAATGTCAATCGACAACATGCCCGGGGGTACAAATTTGCTCTACGCGTCCCTAGGTAGGGTACTTTTTCATACAAACATCAAAGTGTACGGTGCACAAAGTGCGCGGAACAAAAATTGCTCGGTCAGACCTAGGACGGGCCATAACTCGAATACTAAACGTCGCAGATGGGTGTCGTAGAACAATTTTAAGTTCGTCTAATGATTCTACATCCGATTCTGGATAGTGGTTTTTCGACCACTTTTCAACATTTTGTGACACCCCGAACCTAGGGGCAGCTCCCTAGCTTTTTTCAAAAATGTGCACCGAACGGGCCAGAGAGCTCGAGTAGTCGAAAATTTTTTTTTTTGCTAAAACCCCTCAAAACGTGTCAGGAACGCACCCTAGATGATGAAAAGTGCAACCAGAATGTCAATCGACAACATGCCCGGGGGTACAAATTTGCTATACGCGTCCCTAGGTAGGGTACTTTTTCATACAAACATCAACGTGTACGGTGCACAAAGTGCGCGGAACAAAAATTGCTCGGTCAGACCTACAAAGTGTTATATATCTCGAATACTAAACGTCGCAGATGGGTGTCGTAGAACAATTTTAAATTCGTCTAACGATTCTACATCCGATTCTGGATAGTGGTTTTTCGACCACTTTTCAACATTTTGTGACACCCCGAACCTAGGGGCAGCTCCCTAGCTTTTTTCAAAAATGTGCACCGAACGGGCCAGAGAGCTCGAGTAGTCGAAAAAAATTTTTTTGCTAAAACCCCTCAAAACGTGTCAGGAACGCACCCTAGATGATGAAAAGTGCAACCAGAATGTCAATCGACAACATGCCCGGGGGTACAAATTTGCTCTACGCGTCCCTAGGTAGGGTACTTTTTCATACAAACATCAAAGTGTACGGTGCACAAAGTGCGCGGAACAAAAATTGCTCGGTCAGACCTAGGACGGGCCATATCTCGAATACTAAACGTCGCAGATGGGTGTCGTAGAACAATTTTAAGTTCGTCTAACGATTCTACATCCGATTCTGGATAGTGGTTTTTCGACCACTTTTCAACATTTTGTGACACCCCGAACCTAGGGGCAGCTCCCTAGCTTTTTTCAAAAATGTGCACCGAACGGGCCAGAGAGCTCGAGTAGTCGAAAATTTTTTTTTTGCTAAAACCCCTCAAAACGTGTCAGGAACGCACCCTAGATGATGAAAAGTGCAACCAGAATGTCAATCGACAACATGCCCGGGGGTACAAATTTGCTCTACGCGTCCCTAGGTAGGGTACTTTTTCATACAAACATCAAAGTGTACGGTGCACAAAGTGCGCGGAACAAAAATTGCTCGGTCAGACCTAGGACGGGCCATAACTCGAATACTAAACGTCGCAGATGGGTGTCGTAGAACAATTTTAAGTTCGTCTAATGATTCTACATCCGATTCTGGATAGTGGTTTTTCGACCACTTTTCAACATTTTGTGACACCCCGAACCTAGGGGCAGCTCCCTAGCTTTTTTCAAAAATGTGCACCGAACGGGCCAGAGAGCTCGAGTAGTCGAAAATTTTTTTTTTTGCTAAAACCCCTCAAAACGTGTCAGGAACGCACCCTAGATGATGAAAAGTGCAACCAGAATGTCAATCGACAACATGCCCGGGGGTACAAATTTGCTATACGCGTCCCTAGGTAGGGTACTTTTTCATACAAACATCAACGTGTACGGTGCACAAAGTGCGCGGAACAAAAATTGCTCGGTCAGACCTAGGACGGGCCATAACTCGAATACTAAACGTCGCAGATGGGTGTCGTAGAACAATTTTAAGTTCGTCTAATGATTCTACATCCGATTCTGGATAGTGGTTTTTCGACCACTTTTCAACATTTTGTGACACCCCTAACCTAGGGGCAGCTCCCTAGCTTTTTTCAAAAATGTGCACCGAACGGGCCAGAGAGCTCGAGTAGTCGAAAATTTTTTTTTTTGCTAAAACCCCTCAAAACGTGTCAGGAACGCACCCTAGATGATGAAAAGTGCAACCAGAATGTCAATCGACAACATGCCCGGGGGTACAAATTTGCTATACGCGTCCCTAGGTAGGGTACTTTTTCATACAAACATCAACGTGTACGGTGCACAAAGTGCGCGGAACAAAAATTGCTCGGTCAGACCTAGGACGGGCCATAACTCGAATACTAAACGTCGCAGATGGGTGTCGTAGAACAATTTTAAGTTCGTCTAATGATTCTACATCCGATTCTGGATAGTGGTTTTTCGACCACTTTTCAACATTTTGTGACACCCCGAACCTAGGGGCAGCTCCCTAGCTTTTTTCAAAAATGTGCACCGAACGGGCCAGAGAGCTCGAGTAGTCGAAAATTTTTTTTTTTGCTAAAACCCCTCAAAACGTGTCAGGAACGCACCCTAGATGATGAAAAGTGCAACCAGAATGTCAATCGACAACATGCCCGGGGGTACAAATTTGCTCTACGCGTCCCTAGGTAGGGTACTTTTTCATACAAACATCAAAGTGTACGGTGCACAAAGTGCGCGGAACAAAAATTGCTCGGTCAGACCTAGGACGGGCCATAACTCGAATACTAAACGTCGCAGATGGGTGTCGTAGAACAATTTTAAGTTCGTCTAATGATTCTACATCCGATTCTGGATAGTGGTTTTTCGACCACTTTTCAACATTTTGTGACACCCCGAACCTAGGGGCAGCTCCCTAGCTTTTTTCAAAAATGTGCACCGAACGGGCCAGAGAGCTCGAGTAGTCGAAAATTTTTTTTTTGCTAAAACCCCTCAAAACGTGTCAGGAACGCACCCTAGATGATGAAAAGTGCAACCAGAATGTCAATCGACAACATGCCCGGGGGTACAAATTTGCTCTACGC
>NW_026902623.1:30000-32500 GCF_943734735.2 Anopheles gambiae | reverse complement strand
GTGCTGAGACTCGCTGAACCCTCTCCAAAAGTCGACGACACTCTCTCTTCGTCACCTCGCCATGCCAGATGGGCGCAGCATATCGGATGACCGACTCTGCGACCGAGGCCAACAGTCGCGCTTTGCTGGTCTTTGGTCCACTGTGGTTGCGCAAGAGGCGGGTAACGGCATCTGCTATCTTCCTTGCCCGAGTGGTTACCTCTCGGACATGGGGCAGCCACGATAGGTGATCGTGAAGGGTCACCCCAAGGTAACGCATCGTGCGGGAAGATGTCACCTCCACGTCCCCTACTCTTATGGTGACCTGCGTAGGGTTCTTCGTGCTGGAGATAAGCACGCACTCCGTCTTTTCCGGCGCAATCTGGAGATGATGTTGAGCCATCCAGTGAGAGACACTGGCGACCGCCTCCTCGGCTGCAGCCTTCACTGCATTTACGTCGATGCCCGGAATCAGCAGCACCAAGTCGTCAGCATACGCCACCATCTCGCAGTCCTGCGGAAGGGCGACGTCCAGAACTCCATCGTACATGGTGTTCCACAGGGTGGGGCCAAGAATCGAACCCTGTGGAACACCAGCCGTGATGGACCGAGTTACTGGGCCGTCGGATGTCTCGAAGACCAACTCTCGGTTCTCGAAGTAGCTCCTCACGATTCTTTGCAGACCAGCAGGTACTCCTTTCATCTGCAGTGCAGTGGCGATGGCCTGCCAGCTTGCCGTATTGAAGGCATTCTTGACATCCATTGACACGACCAGCAGGAACCTGTTATCCCGCCCGTTCGTGCGGCGGAATCTCATCGCGCTCTGACCAGCCTCGATCACTGTTCGAATGGCGCCAATTGTAGATCGCCCCCTCCGGAAGCCATGCTGCCTGTCTGACAGCCTCACCGCAGCAGGATCTTCCAGGTGGTTGTGAAGTCTGTTTAGAATGAGCTTCTCCAGCACTTTCCCTAAGGCATCCAGCATGCACAAAGGTCGGTATGACCCGTTGCTACCCGGTGGTTTCCCCGGCTTGGGGAGCAGTACCAACCGCTGTCGTTTCCATGGTGCTGGAAATGTAGCCGTTTCCAGACAGCTTTGGTACAACGCCTGGAAAACGTCCGTGTACGCAAGGATTGCAGCCTTGACAGCGGCGTTCGGAATTCCGTCAAGGCCCGGCGCTTTTTTGTTCGGCATGGTGCTAGCTATCAGACGGAGTTCCGGGATCGTGACTTGGGTCCATGGAGTCTGCTGGTCTGCAGGCTGTTCCTGTTCTTCCTCGGAACTGATGCTGGGCCAGTTGAAGGGCGGATGTTGCGGGAAAAGCTCTGTAACGATGCTTTCAAGCCTCGCTCTCTCCGTCTCGGGTGGGGCCCTTCCACCGCGAAGACGGGAGAGGACTACTAAGTACCCGGCTCCGAAAACGTTTTCCTCCGCAGCATCGATCAATTCCTGGAAGGCAGCCTTTTTGCTGGCACGTATAGCTCTATCCAGCTCAGCTTTAGCTGTTCTGTATTGGGCTGCAGCCAGACTTCGGTTCTGGAGATCACTTGTCTGCTGCATGCGATCTCTCGTCTGCTCGCAGTTTTGCCTAAGCAGAGCAATCAGTGGCGTCCACCAGTAAACGTCCCGATGAGGGTCGGGGAAAGACGACGTCATCCTTTGCATGGTTTTCTCGCAGGCCGATATCATTGCCGAGATCATTCCCTGGTGATTGACTGCCTTCTCTCGGAATCCCTCGCCATGTAGCGTGGCCAGGAAATTCTCTTTCGAGAACTGTTTCGTCTTAAATCGCGTGCCTGCATGTTGAAAACGCTCTCGCTGGCCCCGTTGACGTGACTGTCCTTGGTTACGCTGCTGGTCTGCTGACGCTGGGCCTACCGAATAGGTGATATACCTATGGTCAGATCGCGTGTCCGTGTTTCTTACCAACCAAGTGCTCGGCTGAGCTATGGACGAGCTGGCGAAGGTCACGTCGACAACGCTGGCAGTCGCCACACCGTTTCCAACAAAGGTTGCCACATTCCCTCGATTCATCAGCAGCAGGCCCAATTGCTGGGACGCCTCGAGCAGTACTTCCCCACGCTCATTGCTGCGTTGGCTTCCCCACTCCTCATGCCAAGCGTTAAAGTCTCCGGCAACTACTACCTGAGGGTGGGATTGGGCTTCCAATTCAATTGCTTCAACGAATTCCGCAAATCCTTCCCGCGACAGGCTGGGTGGCGCGTAGCAGCTTAGGAAGGTGATGCCACCCACCTTGGCAGCTATAAGGCCTGGAACATCACTGCTCCATTGTCCTTGTAGAGGGTATCGTCCTGTGGCCACGACTGCCACCTTTTTGGAGGCATCAACTGCCCATCTTGGGTTGTTCTCGGGTGGTCGATACGTGTGGGAAAGAACCAGCACGTCCACTTCCATTTGTCGGGCGGTTTGCAGGACCAGATCTTGGGCGATCCTGCCTCCACCCAGGTTCACTTGGAGGACTTTTAGCTGCGTCATTGGGTGGCCGACCGATCGCATGTC
>NW_026902623.1:15000-27500 GCF_943734735.2 Anopheles gambiae | reverse complement strand
AAATTTTCTGCACGTCGATGGTCACCTAAACTATGGTTACTCGTGTGACGGCACCTTAACAATCGGTCCGTCAGGGGCCGTACAGTCAACCCACCCAATTTCACCCGGAACCGAATTTTCATAAATTTGTTCCCCGAATAATATTAAATATTATTTCACTTTTTTCGGTCACAGAACGGGCGATTTTCGATCGGTTTTCACTGGATGAACGTTCTTTGGCCACCCGCTGGCCTTAAAAACCGCACCCGGCGAGAATCTGGGCAAATTATATCGCTGAAAACAGAGATCCGGCGAAACCTTGGCCCAGTATGGGCTGGATGACGCAAAACTTTTTTCACAATTTTGTGGTTTTTTCATGCGCGGATCACTTCTTTACACCTTTTTTCGTGCTCAGATGCACTGTTTACACTAAAATAGTGCAACTCAGGCACATTTTGGGCACTTTTCGAATTTCTTCTTTAGCACCACGTCACACAAACACACGGTGAGCATTCGCAATAGGCCGATGTCACAAACATTTTCCGCCCGTCGATGGTCACCTAAACTATGGTTACTCGTGTAACGGCACCTTAACGATCGGTCCGTCCGAGCTGTCAGGCCGTTTGACAACCGATGCCTAACTCAGGGGCCGTCAGGGGCCGTACAGTCAACCCACCCAATTTCACCTGGAACCGAATTTTCGTAAATTTGTTCACCGAATAATATTAAATATTATTTCACTTTTTTTCGGTCACAAACGGCCGATTTTCGATCGGTTTTCACTGGATGAACGTTCTTTGGCCACCCGATGGCCTTAAAAACCACACCCGGCGAGAATCTGGGCAAATTATATCCCTGCAAACAGAGATCCGGCGATTACTTGGCCCAGTATGGGCTGGATGACGCAAAACTATTTTCACAATTTTGTGGTTTTTTTCATGCGCGGATCACTTCTTAACACCTTTTTTCGTGCTCAGATGCACTGTTTACACTAAAATAGTGCAACTCAGGCACCTTTTGGGCACTTTTTTCGAATTTCTTCTTTTGCACCACGTCACACAAACACACGGTGAGCATTCGCAATAGGCCGATGTCACAAAAATTTTCCGCACGTCGATGGTCACCTAAACTATGGTTACTCGTGTAACGGCACCTTAACTCAGGGGCCATCAGGGGCCGTACAGTCAACCCACCCAATTTCACCCAATTTCACCTGGAACCGAATTTTCGTAAATTTGTTCACCGAATAATATTAAATATTATTTCACTTTTTTTCGGTCACAAACGGCCGATTTTCGATCGGTTTTCACTGGATGAACGTTCTTTGGCCACCCGATGGCCTTAAAAACCACACCCGGCGAGAATCTGGGCAAATTATATCGCTGAAAACACAGATCCGGCGATTACTTGGCCCAGTATGGGCTGGATGACGCAAAACTTTTTTTTCACAATTTTGTGGTTTTTTCATGCGCGGATCACTTCTTAACACCTTTTTTCGTGCTCAGATGCACTGTTTACACTAAAATCGTGCAATTCTGGCACTTTTTGGGCACTTTTTTCGATTTTCTGCTTTTACACCATGTCACACAAACACATGGTGGGGGGTTCATAGGCAACAAACACAAATGCACGATTTTTGTTGAATTTTTGCCTTAAAAACACTTGATAACGCTCTTAAAGGGTAAATCAGGTGCCCTGAGCACGTTTTTCACACTATTAAAGTCGATTAACGACGATTTTGCACTGTTTTTAAGTCCTTTTTTCGGAGCCCAAACACAACGTGTCGGTACAGTACGACCTCACGTTTGACACTACAGGGATAACTGGCTTGTGGCCGCCAAGCGTTCATAGCGACGTGGCTTTTTGATCCTTCGATGTCGGCTCTTCCTATCATTGTGAAGCAAAATTCACCAAGCGTAGGATTGTTCACCCTTTCAAGGGAACGTGAGCTGGGTTTAGACCGTCGTGAGACAGGTTAGTTTTACCCTACTGGTGTGTGCTTATAGTCGCTATCTTAACGGAATTCCTGTGCAGTACGAGAGGAACCACAGGTACGGACCACTGGCTCAATACTAGTCCGACCGGACTTTGGTATGACGCTACGTCCGCTGGATTATGCCTGAACGCCTCTAAGGTCGTAGCCAATCCGAGCTGATAGCGCTTCTCAAACCCATTAGGTGTTCGGAAGCTAGCGGGCCTAACAACCCTCTGAGATCCGTTGGAGTCTGCGTCTGCAGCCCGGCGTCTCATCCCGCTATACCTAGGCCGCAACGAGTGGAGTTCGCTGCACGTGTTAGTACCGTAACTGGGAACGCCGTTGGCTTGAGCTCTGCCCAACGTGGATATACCTAGTTTCGACACCTATCAACCGCCCGCAAACGACGGGACTTCAGGCTGGGAGCTGCGAGTTGTAGAGATGCGTTCGCATCGATCCTCTCAGGCGACCCATGCTTGGTGGTTTGTCCGTGTGCCCCTTCCTCGATGTGCGCAAGCTCGTCTTGGTCTGGGGACCACGTCGACACAGGGGATACTTTTGTGAGAGCAAGAGTGTACTTAGTTGAGTGTAGCAAGGGATCGCGTGCCCCTTCCTCGATGGCGCAACGAACCATCTTGGTCTGGGGACCGTGGTGCCGTGCTCTGGTGAAGCTTGGTGCGTGCTCTTTCCTTGTCAGACGAGTGACTTGACTTGGTCTGGAGACCGTTCCTTTACACTAGTGGACAAGAGCTGGCTACTTCCGTGTCAGACGAGTGACTTGACACGGTATGGAGCGGAACACGTAACACTAGTGAGCTTGTCGGCGTGCCTCGTTCTCGACTTGATTGTCTTGATGTGAGAAACGTGCCGACCAAACCAGTAAGCTTACACACCTGCTCGTTACAAGTTGTATAAGTTAATCCGTTTGGGCCGGTTGCCTTGCACATGATGGTGTTGTTGACCATGTTCGGTTAACACGTCGTGTGTCGAGGTGGCCGGCCTTGGTAGTAGGATGTCTTGTGCATGTGACGTGTTGACCTGGTTTGGTCGATGTGTCGTCGTGTACGAGATGACCTACTTACCCGTCAGTTGTCCAAGTTGTATCATGTGTTGACTTAGTTGACGTGTCATGTGCATGGATGATTGGCGTACGGGTCATGTATGGTGCACTTGCTTCAGTTGAAGGGATGTACTAGTACAGTTATATTAATTGTTTATTTCCCGATCTGGTCTTTTGGCTGGATCGCGAAAAAAACGCTAAGTCCCAAATCTTGAACTCGAGAGGAGAGCGCTGATGACAACCTTTTGGACTGGAGCTCCCTAGAATTCGGCTTTTTCCTTCTCTAAAGGGATGCACTGTTGTATGAATTGTTTATTCACGATCTGGTCGTTGGATTGGATCGTGAAAAAAAAAACGCTAAGTCCCAGATCCTGAACTCGACAGGAAAGCGCTGATGGCAAACATTTTGACTGGAAGTCCCTAGAAAACGGCTTTTTCCTTATTGGCATTATGTGGCACGTTTATTGTGGCTAGAACATTAATTATCCCCCAAATGGCACCAACGCTTGGCGAAAGTCTCGAAATACTCCTATCCCGACGCACCAGCAACCGCAACACGATGCAAAATAAATTGCACGAGCTGCTGATACTTGTACCATGCACGGTACACGGTACCAAATTATACCCCTGAAAGTGTGCAATTTGGTGCTATCCTAGGAAATTTGTTTGGGCAAGCCTAGCTACGCGTGTCGCACGTTGCATGGTCGTCGATCAGAGGTATGCAAAAGCACCTATCTAGGGGAATTACTTTATGTTCTAGTAGCAAGTTCGATTTTCCGGTCCAGCACGGCAGTAATCCTGCATGCATACACTCCATGTACCAAAAATGTATCAACCTAGGCGTTGCTCAGTAGCTTTTGGCGGCACATGTAAAAAGTATTCGAGTTCAGATTCTTGGAACTTTGCGTATTGTTCAAAACTAATAACGAAAACTAAATTATAAATGGGTAAAAGGCTAGGCGTTTCTCAGTAGCTTTTTTGCGCCACGTGGCAAAAGTATTCGAGTTCAGATTTCTGGGACTTAGCGTATTTTTCAAAATTGATTATGCAAATTGAAGTACAAATGGGGCATTAGCTAGGCGTTGCCCAGTAGCTTTTGGCGCCACATGGAGGAAGTAATCGAGTTCAAATTTCTGGGACGTAGCGTAGTTTTCAATCATAATAAACCGAATCAAACATAAAAATCATGAAACTTACACCACGTCCCTAGGTTATGCACAAAACGTAACGATAAAGTGCCGGCCAGGTTAGAGGTGCACCAAAATTGTGTACCGATTAGGAAAAGTACTCTATGTTCCTATGACTTGGGTGAAAAGTGTTGATTAACTGCTGGTTAGGATAGACAGTTGCTTATCGTACACATCGCAAACGAACACCCCTTAGTGAGCAGTAGCAGAAGTCGATGGAACAAAGCGAATGCATTACAAACTGATCAAGTAAAATAAGGAACGCTACGTACTAGGACTTCTTTCCAAGAATGGTGTCCGCGACGGGAGGGCAAGCGTCCTTCCCAGGTTTCCCTAGTAAACCTTGTATGGTAAACATACCCAAGCGTGTCCGTAAGCACGCAACGATAGTCACGAACGAGCACATACCTAGGGAAAGTACTCTACGTACTAGGACTTCTGTCCAAGAATGGTGTCCGCGACGGTCGGGCACTGTGACGCAATTACCAAATCCTAGAATCGTACAAGCAGTGTGTACAAACATAAACATTAACGCGTTCGCTCGGGCTGCGCCGTCCGTGTTGAACACAAATGTGGGTGATTATATGAGTGGATAGACAAAAACATGCGTGGCGAAGACAGTTTTCTGCACGATGTGCACATAGCTCATTTCGTCGTCCCGGGCTAATGGAAAAACACAAAAATATCGAGTATCTTTCTAGGTTTCTGTTATAAAAGGACAGGCCAAAAGGTGACCGGTTGAGATAAGCATTTTAAGCATACAAGCACTTTAATGCAACTTTTGATACAAAAACTAGGTACGTACACGTAGATTGTATCAACATGGACATCCATGATCGGGTACGCCCGGGCTGCGCCCTCCATGTTGTACTTTCCCTGATTGGTACACAATTTTGGTGCAAGTGTACCAACATGGACATCTATGAACGCGTACGCTCGAGATGCACCCTTCGTCTTGTACTTTCCCTGATCGGTACACAGTTTTGGTGCACGGCTATCCCGACCGGCAACTTGTACCTTTATCGACATCCATGAACACAAAGTGCGCGGAACAAAAATTGCTCGGTCAGACCTACAAAGTGCTATATCTCGAATACTAAACGTCGCAGATGGGTGTCGTAGAACAATTTTAAATTCGTCTAATGATTCTACATCCGATTCTGGATAGTGGTTTTTCGACCACTTTTCAACATTTTGTGACACCCCGAACCTAGGGGCAGCTCCCTAGCTTTTTTCAAAAATGTGCACCGAACGGGCCAGAGAGCTCGAGTAGTCGAAAAAAATTTTTTTGCTAAAACCCCTCAAAACGTGTCAGGAACGCACCCTAGATGATGAAAAGTGCAACCAGAATGTCAATCGACAACATGCCCGGGGGTACAAATTTGCTCTACGCGTCCCTAGGTAGGGTACTTTTTCATACAAACATCAAAGTGTACGGTGCACAAAGTGCGCGGAACAAAAATTGCTCGGTCAGACCTAGGACGGGCCATAACTCGAATACTAAACGTCGCAGATGGGTGTCGTAGAACAATTTTAAGTTCGTCTAATGATTCTACATCCGATTCTGGATAGTGGTTTTTCGACCACTTTTCAACATTTTGTGACACCCCGAACCTAGGGGCAGCTCCCTAGCTTTTTTCAAAAATGTGCACCGAACGGGCCAGAGAGCTCGAGTAGTCGAAAATTTTTTTTTTTGCTAAAACCCCTCAAAACGTGTCAGGAACGCACCCTAGATGATGAAAAGTGCAACCAGAATGTCAATCGACAACATGCCCGGGGGTACAAATTTGCTCTACGCGTCCCTAGGTAGGGTACTTTTTCATACAAACATCAACGTGTACGGTGCACAAAGTGCGCGGAACAAAAATTGCTCGGTCAGACCTACAAAGTGTTATATATCTCGAATACTAAACGTCGCAGATGGGTGTCGTAGAACAATTTTAAATTCGTCTAACGATTCTACATCCGATTCTGGATAGTGGTTTTTCGACCACTTTTCAACATTTTGTGACACCCCGAACCTAGGGGCAGCTCCCTAGCTTTTTTCAAAAATGTGCACCGAACGGGCCAGAGAGCTCGAGTAGTCGAAAAAAATTTTTTTGCTAAAACCCCTCAAAACGTGTCAGGAACGCACCCTAGATGATGAAAAGTGCAACCAGAATGTCAATCGACAACATGCCCGGGGGTACAAATTTGCTCTACGCGTCCCTAGGTAGGGTACTTTTTCATACAAACATCAAAGTGTACGGTGCACAAAGTGCGCGGAACAAAAATTGCTCGGTCAGACCTAGGACGGGCCATAACTCGAATACTAAACGTCGCAGATGGGTGTCGTAGAACAATTTTAAGTTCGTCTAATGATTCTACATCCGATTCTGGATAGTGGTTTTTCGACCACTTTTCAACATTTTGTGACACCCCGAACCTAGGGGCAGCTCCCTAGCTTTTTTCAAAAATGTGCACCGAACGGGCCAGAGAGCTCGAGTAGTCGAAAATTTTTTTTTTTTCTAAAACCCCTCAAAACGTGTCAGGAACGCACCCTAGATGATGAAAAGTGCAACCAGAATGTCAATCGACAACATGCCCGGGGGTACAAATTTGCTCTACGCGTCCCTAGGTAGGGTACTTTTTCATACAAACATCAACGTGTACGGTGCACAAAGTGCGCGGAACAAAAATTGCTCGGTCAGACCTACAAAGTGTTATATATCTCGAATACTAAACGTCGCAGATGGGTGTCGTAGAACAATTTTAAATTCGTCTAACGATTCTACATCCGATTCTGGATAGTGGTTTTTCGACCACTTTTCAATATTTTGTGACACCCCGAACCTAGGGGCAGCTCCCTAGCTTTTTTCAAAAATGTGCACCGAACGGGCCAGAGAGCTCGAGTAGTCGAAAAAAATTTTTTTGCTAAAACCCCTCAAAACGTGTCAGGAACGCACCCTAGATGATGAAAAGTGCAACCAGAATGTCAATCGACAACATGCCCGGGGGTACAAATTTGCTCTACGCGTCCCTAGGTAGGGTACTTTTTCATACAAACATCAAAGTGTACGGTGCACAAAGTGCGCGGAACAAAAATTGCTCGGTCAGACCTAGGACGGGCCATATCTCGAATACTAAACGTCGCAGATGGGTGTCGTAGAACAATTTTAAGTTCGTCTAACGATTCTACATCCGATTCTGGATAGTGGTTTTTCGACCACTTTTCAACATTTTGTGACACCCCGAACCTAGGGGCAGCTCCCTAGCTTTTTTCAAAATGTGCACCGAACGGGCCAGAGAGCTCGAGTAGTCGAAAATTTTTTTTTTGCTAAAACCCCTCAAAACGTGTCAGGAACGCACCCTAGATGATGAAAAGTGCAACCAGAATGTCAATCGACAACATGCCCGGGGGTACAAATTTGCTCTACGCGTCCCTAGGTAGGGTACTTTTTCATACAAACATCAAAGTGTACGGTGCACAAAGTGCGCGGAACAAAAATTGCTCGGTCAGACCTAGGACGGGCCATAACTCGAATACTAAACGTCGCAGATGGGTGTCGTAGAACAATTTTAAGTTCGTCTAATGATTCTACATCCGATTCTGGATAGTGGTTTTTCGACCACTTTTCAACATTTTGTGACACCCCGAACCTAGGGGCAGCTCCCTAGCTTTTTTCAAAAATGTGCACCGAACGGGCCAGAGAGCTCGAGTAGTCGAAAATTTTTTTTTTTGCTAAAACCCCTCAAAACGTGTCAGGAACGCACCCTAGATGATGAAAAGTGCAACCAGAATGTCAATCGACAACATGCCCGGTGGTACAAATTTGCTATACGCGTCCCTAGGTAGGGTACTTTTTCATACAAACATCAACGTGTACGGTGCACAAAGTGCGCGGAACAAAAATTGCTCGGTCAGACCTAGGACGGGCCATAACTCGAATACTAAACGTCGCAGATGGGTGTCGTAGAACAATTTTAAGTTCGTCTAACGATTCTACATCCGATTCTGGATAGTGGTTTTTCGACCACTTTTCAACATTTTGTGACACCCCGAACCTAGGGGCAGCTCCCTAGCTTTTTTCAAAAATGTGCACCGAACGGGCCAGAGAGCTCGAGTAGTCGAAAATTTTTTTTTTTGCTAAAACCCCTCAAAACGTGTCAGGAACGCACCCTAGATGATGAAAAGTGCAACCAGAATGTCAATCGACAACATGCCCGGGGGTACAAATTTGCTATACGCGTCCCTAGGTAGGGTACTTTTTCATACAAACATCAACGTGTACGGTGCACAAAGTGCGCGGAACAAAAATTGCTCGGTCAGACCTAGGACGGGCCATAACTCGAATACTAAACGTCGCAGATGGGTGTCGTAGAACAATTTTAAGTTCGTCTAATGATTCTACATCCGATTCTGGATAGTGGTTTTTCGACCACTTTTCAACATTTTGTGACACACCGAACCTAGGGGCAGCTCCCTAGCTTTTTTCAAAAATGTGCACCGAACGGGCCAGAGAGCTCGAGTAGTCGAAAATTTTTTTTTTTGCTAAAACCCCTCAAAACGTGTCAGGAACGCACCCTAGATGATGAAAAGTGCAACCAGAATGTCAATCGACAACATGCCCGGGGGTACAAATTTGCTCTACGCGTCCCTAGGTAGGGTACTTTTTCATACAAACATCAAAGTGTACGGTGCACAAAGTGCGCGGAACAAAAATTGCTCGGTCAGACCTAGGACGGGCCATAACTCGAATACTAAACGTCGCAGATGGGTGTCGTAGAACAATTTTAAGTTCGTCTAACGATTCTACATCCGATTCTGGATAGTGGTTTTTCGACCACTTTTCAACATTTTGTGACACCCCGAACCTAGGGGCAGCTCCCTAGCTTTTTTCAAAAATGTGCACCGAACGGGCCAGAGAGCTCGAGTAGTCGAAAATTTTTTTTTTTGCTAAAACCCCTCAAAACGTGTCAGGAACGCACCCTAGATGATGAAAAGTGCAACCAGAATGTCAATCGACAACATGCCCGGGGGTACAAATTTGCTCTACGCGTCCCTAGGTAGGGTACTTTTTCATACAAACATCAACGTGTACGGTGCACAAAGTGCGCGGAACAAAAATTGCTCGGTCAGACCTACAAAGTGTTATATATCTCGAATACTAAACGTCGCAGATGGGTGTCGTAGAACAATTTTAAATTCGTTAACGATTCTACATCCGATTCTGGATAGTGGTTTTTCGACCACTTTTCAACATTTTGTGACACCCCCGAACCTAGGGGCAGCTCCCTAGCTTTTTTCAAAAATGTGCACCCGAACGGGCCAGAGAGCTCGAGTAGTCGAAAATTTTTTTTTTTTGCTATAAACCCCCTCAAAACGTGTCAGGAACGCATCCCTAGATGATGAAAAGGTGCAACCAGAATGTCAATCGACAACATGCCCGGGGGTACAAATTTGCTATACGCGTCCCTAGGTAGGGTACTTTTTCATACAAACATCAACGTGTACGGTGCACAAAGTGCGCGGAACAAAAATTGCTCGGTCCAGACCTAGGACGGGCCATAACCTCGAATACTAAACGTCGCAGATGGGTGTCGTAGAACAATTTTAAGTTCGTCTAATGATTCTACATCCGATTCTGGATAGTGGTTTTTCGACCACTTTTCAACATTTTGTGACACCCCGAACCTAGGGGCAGCTCCCTAGCTTTTTTCAAAAATGTGCACCGAACGGGCCAGAGAGCTCGAGTAGTCGAAAATTTTTTTTTTGCTAAAACCCCCTCAAAACGTGTCAGGAACGCCACCCTAGATGATGAAAAGTGCAACCAGAATGTCAATCGACAACATGCCCGGGGGTACAAATTTGCTCTACGCGTCCCTAGGTAGGGTACTTTTCATACAAACATCAAAGTGTAACGGTGCACAAAGTGCGCGGAACAAAAAATTGCTCGGTCAGACCTAGGACGGGGCCATAACTCGAATACTAAACGTCGCAGATGGGTGTCGTAGAACAATTTTAAGTTCGTCTAATGATTCTACATCCGATTCTGGATAGTGGTTTTTCGACCACTTTTCAACATTTTGTGACACCCCCGAACCTAGGGGCAGCTCCCTAGCTTTTTTCAAAAATGTGCACCGAACGGGCCAGAGAGCTCGAGTAGTCGAAAATTTTTTTTTTTGCTAAAACCCCTCAAAACGTGTCAGGAACGCACCCTAGATGATGAAAAGTGCAACCAGAATGTCAATCGACAACATGCCCGGGGGTACAAATTTGCTCTACGCGTCCCTAGGTAGGGTACTTTTTCATACAAACATCAACGTGTACGGTGCACAAAGTGCGCGGAACAAAAATTGCTCGGTCAGACCTAGGACGGGCCATAACTCGAATACTAAACGTCGCAGATGGGTGTCGTAGAACAATTTTAAATTCGTCTAATGATTCTACATCCGATTCTGGATAGTGGTTTTTCGACCACTTTTCAACATTTTGTGACACCCCGAACCTAGGGGGCAGCTCCCTAGCTTTTTTCAAAAATGTGCACCGAACGGGCCAGAGAGCTCGAGTAGTCGAAAATTTTTTTTTTTGCTAAAACCCCTCAAAACGTGTCAGGAACGCACCCTAGATGATGAAAAGTGCAACCAGAATGTCAATCGACAACATGCCCGGGGGTACAAATTTGCTATACGCGTCCCTAGGTAGGGTACTTTTTCATACAAACATCAACGTGTACGGTGCACAAAGTGCGCGGGGTCAGACCTAGGACGGGCCATAACTCGAATACTAAACGTCGCAGATGGGTGTCGTAGAACAATTTTAAGTTCGTCTAATGATTCTACATCCGATTCTGGATAGTGGTTTTTCGACCACTTTTCAACATTTTGTGACACCCCGAACCTAGGGGCAGCTCCCTAGCTTTTTTCAAAAATGTGCACCGAACGGGCCAGAGAGCTCGAGTAGTCGAAAATTTTTTTTTTTGTTAAAACCCCTCAAAACGTGTCAGGAACGCACCCTAGATGATGAAAAGTGCAACCAGAATGTCAATCGACAACATGCCCGGGGGTACAAATTTGCTCTACGCGTCCCTAGGTAGGGTACTTTTTCATACAAACATCAACGTGTACGGTGCACAAAGTGCGCGGAACAAAAATTGCTCGGTCAGACCTGGTACGGGCCATAACTCGAATACTAAACGTCGCAGCTGGGTGTCGTAGAACAATTTTAAGTTCGTCTAATGATTCTACATCCGATTCTGGATAGTGGTTTTTCGACCACTTTTCAACATTTTGTGACACCCCGAACCTAGGGGCAGCTCCCTAGCTTTTTTAAAAAATGTGCACCGAACGGGCCAGAGAGCTCGAGTAATCGAAAATTTTTTTTTTGCTAAAACCCCTCAAAACGTGTAGAAAACTGATTTTAGATGATAAAAAGTGCAACCAGAACGTCAAACGACAACTTTGTTGGGGGTACCCTTTTTACTCTACGGGCCACTAGCTTAGGCGCGCCAACAGCGCTTTCCTCTCGGGTTCCCATTTTTTGCCCTCCTGGGATTATGATCATTTACTCATTGCCTACTATAGGGAAGGTACCTTGCTTCGAGGTCAAAAATGAAGATTTCACCAAATCGTAGTTTTAACCTCTATTTAGTCGTAGGAGCATGGTTTGCAGTGTCCGTGGGTCATATAAGCCCCCGTTTGGGTCATACGTCCCCTCCCCGATGAAAATCGTCATATGACTATAGGCCGAACTTATGAAGCAAAAGTGGTGTCTGGTGGGTTCTGCCGATGATCTTAACCTATGATTTTGAGTTTCCACCCTTTCAAAACGTTTCCTGGAGCAGTACATCACGGGTCTACGGACCCAAAGACTTCGTTGCGATGGTTTCAAGCATAAAAGTTGTAACAGCTAAGGGTTTTTAATACGCGTATATTAAATCCTTGCTTGAAACTAAGCTTCGTTGTCTTTAAACTCTGCAAGACCAATCGAACTTCTTAGGGAAACTCGAAGGATTCACGCTAAGCCGGTGGTGCAGGGCACATAGCGTGATGAAACCGGGTTTCCCTACCAAATGTGGCATATTTTTTCCCTGAGAGCGAAGCTCAGACCCACGTAGGGGAGAGCGAAGTGGAACTTAAATGTTCAATGCAGCAAATGTTCGCCATGCGGATAAACAAGTTGGAATAGTTCAATGTAGTGTAATGCAAACACGAATCGCAAATAACGATACGGGACCCAGAAGCAATTCTGCGGATCCCTCGGGGAGTGGTGAGTTGATATAAATTAGAAGTGAAAATCCAAGTTGTTCGGGCTCCGGCT
>NW_026902623.1:5000-7500 GCF_943734735.2 Anopheles gambiae | reverse complement strand
GGGCCGCAAACGCGAAAAGGCAGAAGACCAGTGGCTGATGACCAACAGCCTGGTCCAAGTGGGTTGCAAAGGTTGCAACAACAACAACAACCATCGAGGTTGACCCCTGTTAGGGAAGCGGTGGAAAATATTCCAAGTCCGAGAAACGGACCGAATATTATTCAGGGTAGTATTAACAAGAGGAAGAAGAAGAAGAGCAAGAAGAAGCAGAATAAGCCCAGGAAGCGGCCTGAGGCTCTGCTGATATCGGACTGCACTTCCGAGGAGCTGGCGAAATTGCTCAAGGAAATGAAGCAGTCCGATGCTCTTAAATCGGTTGGAGAGACAATCTCTAAGGTCCGACGGGCCCAAAATGGAGGCATGTTGCTAGAATTGAAGCAGGGTAGTTCTGCAAGTGCAATTGCCCCAAAGGTTAAGGAAGCGGTGAAGGGCAAGGCGTCAGTGAGAACGCTAGCTCCTTCTAAAATGATTGAGATCATGCATCTCGATGAAATTACCACCCCAGAGGAGGTTGCGGAGTCTGTCAAAGCACAGCTCAACATCGAGATCGAAATAGATCGTATCAAAATGAAGAAAGGCCGCGCGGCCGGTACGCAGTGGGCACGGATCAACGTATCGCTGCCAGACTTTCAAAGCTTCCTGAATTTGGGAAAGCTGAAAGTTGGTTGGTCGATATGCCATATCCGTGAGGTAATGGAGGAGCAGAAATGCTTTAAGTGTTGGAAGGTAGGCCATACGAGCTACCATTGTAGGGAACCAGACAGAAGTAATCTGTGCTGGAAATGCGGTTTGAGTGGACACAAGAAGCAAGCTTGTACCAACTCTGTCAAGTGTTTGGATTGCGGTACGAGGTCACAGAACCTTCACGCAACGGGCAGTTATATGTGTCCTAGAAGGCGAACGATTAGATCATAATGGTTAGGTTGCTACAACATAACCAGAATCATTGTTATGCTGCATTTCAATTAATGTGGCAAACGATTAGGGAAGAATCTGCGGATATAGTGTTGATTGCAGATCCGTATCTGGCAACAACCAACGTCAAAGTGTTACGCAATGACGATAACACAGCAGCGGTAGTGGTTAACGCGGACTTACCAGTTAAGGTAGTCAGTAAGGCTCTGAAGGGTTTAATGATAGTTGACATAGGTGATATGCGAGTGGTTAGCGTTTACGCGCCACCTAGATTTAGTATGGAAGAGTTCCAGAACATGTTGGATAACACGGTAATGGCCGTAACCGGTATCCACAAATTCGTTATCGGGGGGGACTTCAACGCTTGGTCAGCAAGTTGGAACAACCAACTTGGCGAGCGTGGAGAAACCCAGAAACGAAGAGGTGAGTGGGTCTTATCAACCTTTGCGCAGATTGACGCAATTTTATTGAACGACGGCAGCACCCCAACTTATGTTGGACCAGGGCGTACGTCAGTAGTTGATCTTACTTTTGCGAGCAGAACAGTTGCAAGATCATTTCAGTGGGAGGTGTTATCTAGCTATATGAACTCTGATCATCGTGCAATACGAATAGATCTTGAGACGCAAAGCGTGCGTAACTTGTCCCGACCCATAACGGGATGGAGCATCAAGTATTTTAGCAAAGATATATTTGAAGTTATGATGCAAGCCGCTTTTGAGACCGAGGTCACAACAAGCGAAGACTTAATGCGTATACTTGTCACGGCGTGTAATGCGACGATGACTAAGCGTAAGAGGTACACTCCTAACAAGAGTGCATTTTGGTGGACGCTAGAGATCGAGGCACTTCGCAAAGAGTGCAAACACCGCGATCGATTAGCGCAAAGAGCATTCAATACTGATCTCTATTCTTCTTTTAGGGACGAGTTCAAGGTGGCACGGAATGCCCTCAAGCGATTGATCAAGCATACCCGACAGAGGAAGTGGAAAGAGTTCCTGGGAACAGCGAACAACGCATCATTTGGTATTGTATATCATACGTTCAAGAAAGTGGCCGATGGTTCGATTGGACCCCGAACCATGACATTGGACGAGTTTAGGGAAGTGGTGAGCGAGCTTTTTCCTACTCACCCAAACACGGTGTGGCCTGAATATCGTATCGATCAGCCACGAGAGTTTGAAAGAATTACTAATGATGAGATTCTTGCGGTTGCCAGGAGACTACCTAACAAGAAGGCGCCGGGACCTGATGGTATCCCGAATGAGGCGCTGAAAGTTGGTATGTTGACTGCAACCGCTGCATTTTGCAGGGTTTACCAAGGCTGTTTAGAGAACGCGAAGTTCCCCGATGAGTGGAAAAGGCAGAGGTTGGTGTTAATACCGAAGCCGAACAAACCACCAGGGGAACCGGGTTCGGTTCGCCCCATTTGTCTACTAGACGGGGCAGGTAAAGGTTTAGAACGCATCATAGTGCAACGGTTAAATGCACACATTGAGGAGGTCAACGGACTGTCTGACGACCAATTTGGTTTCAGAAGTCGTCGATCAACAGTTGATGCGATTCAACGGGTAGTGGACATTGT
>NW_026902622.1:12500-15611 GCF_943734735.2 Anopheles gambiae | reverse complement strand
GGCTGGAACTTGTCGACACGTGACGGAAATGGCGGCCTTGGTAGTAAACGACATCGACCCCCTAGCCAAGGAGGAAGAGCTTACAGCTCTCCTTGAAAACAAGATCGAGGGTGGGGCAGGCATCGTCTCAACGAGCATTAGGACAATGCCGGATGGCAACCCAGCGGGCACGCGTCCGTCTGCCAGCCAAGGCCGCCAAAGCGCTGGATGGTACGAAGCTTCGCTTGGGCTTCTGCATTTCCAGAGTGAAGATGGCTCCTCCAACACCCAAAGAGCATCTTCGCTGCTACCGATGCCTTGAGCACGGCCACAACGCCCGCGATTGTCGGTCACCCTGTAGACCGACAAAATGTTTGCATCCGTTGCGGACAGGAAGGGTCACAAGGCTGGTACATGCATGGAAGAAATACGCTGCGGCAAATGCGATGGCCCCCATGTTATCGGGGACCGGACATGCGATCGGTCGGCCACCCAATGACGCAGCTAAAAGTCCTCCAAGTGAACCTGGGTGGAGGCAGGATCGCCCAAGATCTGGTCCTGCAAACCGCCCGACAAATGGAAGTGGACGTGCTGGTTCTTTCCCACACGTATCGACCACCCGAGAACAACCCAAGATGGGCAGTTGATGCCTCCAAAAAGGTGGCAGTCGTGGCCACAGGACGATACCCTCTACAAGGACAATGGAGCAGTGATGTTCCAGGCCTTATAGCTGCCAAGGTGGGTGGCATCACCTTCCTAAGCTGCTACGCGCCACCCAGCCTGTCGCGGGAAGGATTTGCGGAATTCGTTGAAGCAATTGAATTGGAAGCCCCAATCCCACCCTCAGGTAGTAGTTGCCGGAGACTTTAACGCCTTGGCATGAGGAGTGGGGAAGCCAACGCAGCAATGAGCGTGGGGAAGTACTGCTCGAGGCGTCCCAGCAATTGGGCCTGCTGCTGATGAATCGAGGGAATGTGGCAACCTTTGTTGGAAACGGTGTGGCGACTGCCAGCGTTGTCGACGTGACCTTCGCCAGCTCGTCCATAGCTCAGCCGAGCACTTGGTTGGTAAGAACACGGACACGCGATCTGACCATAGGTATATCACCTATTCGGTAGGCCAGCGTCAGCAGACCAGCAGCGTAACCAAGGACAGTCACGTCAACGGGGCCAGCGAGAGCGTTTTCAACATGCAGGCACGCGATTTAAGACGAAACAGTTCTCGAAAGAGAATTTCCTGGCCACGCTACATGGCGAGGGATTCCGAGAGAAGGCAGTCAATCACCAGGGAATGATCTCGGCAATGATATCGGCCTGCGAGAAAACCATGCAAAGGATGACGTCGTCTTTCCCCCGACCCTCATCGGACGTTTACTGGTGGACGCCACTGATTGCTCTGCTTAGGCAGAACTGCGAGCAGACGAGAGATCGCATGCAGCAGACAAGTGATCTCCAGAACCGAAGTCAGGCTGCAGCCCAATACCGAACAGCTAAAGCTGAGCTGGATAGAGCTATACGTGCCAGCAAAAAGGCTGCCTTCCAGGTAATTGATCGATGCTGCGGAGGAAAACGTTTTCGGAGCCGGGTACTTAGTAGTCCTCTCCCGTCTTCGCGGTGGAAGGGCCCCACCGAGACGGAGAGAGCGAGGCTTGAAAGCATCGTTACAGAGCTTTTCCCGCAACATCCGCCCTTCAACTGGCCCAGCATCAGTTCCGAGGAAGAACAGGAACAGCCTGCAGACCAGCAGACTCCATGGACCCAAGTCACGATCCCGGAACTCCGTCTGATAGCTAGCACCATGCCGAACAAAAAAAGCGCCGGGCCTTGACGGAATTCCGAACGCCGCTGTCAAGGCTGCAATCCTTGCGTACACGGACGTTTTCCAGGCGTTGTACCAAAGCTGTCTGGAAACGGCTACATTTCCAGCACCATGGAAACGACAGCGGTTGGTACTGCTCCCCAAAGCCGGGGAAACCACCGGGTAGCAGCGGGTCATACCGACCTTTGTGCATGCTGGATGCCTTAGGGAAAGTGCTGGAGAAGCTCATTCTAAACAGACTTCACAACCACCTGGAAGATCCTGCTGCGGTGAGGCTGTCAGACAGGCAGCATGGCTTCCGGAGGGGGCGATCTACAATTGGCGCCATTCGAACAGTGATCGAGGCTGGTCAGAGCGCGATGAGATTCCGCCGCACGAACGGGCGGGATAACAGGTTCCTGCTGGTCGTGTCAATGGATGTCAAGAATGCCTTCAATACGGCAAGCTGGCAGGCCATCGCCACTGCACTGCAGATGAAAGGAGTACCTGCTGGTCTGCAAAGAATCGTGAGGAGCTACTTCGAGAACCGAGAGTTGGTCTTCGAGACATCCGACGGCCCAGTAACTCGGTCCATCACGGCTGGTGTTCCACAGGTTCGATTCTTGGCCCCACCCTGTGGAACACCATGTACGATGGAGTTCTGGACGTCGCCCCTTCCGCAGGACTGCGAGATGGTGGCGTATGCTGACGACTTGGTGCTGCTGATTCCGGGCATCGACGTAAATGCAGTGAAGGCTGCAGCCGAGGAGGCGGTCGCCAGTGTCTCTCACTGGATGGCTCAACATCATCTCCAGATTGCGCCGGAAAAGACGGAGTGCGTGCTTATCTCCAGCACGAAGAACCCTACGCAGGTCACCATAAGAGTAGGGGACGTGGAGGTGACATCTTCCCGCACGATGCGTTACCTTGGGGTGACCCTTCACGATCACCTATCGTGGCTGCCCCATGTCCGAGAGGTAACCACTCGGGCAAGGAAGATAGCAGATGCCGTTACCCGCCTCTTGCGCAACCACAGTGGACCAAAGACCAGCAAAGCGCGACTGTTGGCCTCGGTCGCAGAGTCGGTCATCCGATATGCTGCGCCCATCTGGCATGGCGAGGTGACGAAGAGAGAGTGTCGTCGACTTTTGGAGAGGGTTCAGCGAGTCTCAGCACGGAGGGTGGCACGCACCTTCCGTACCGTAAGGTATGAGACCGCCACCCTCCCTCGCCGGGCTGACCCCCATCTGTCTCTTGATAGAGGAGGATGCGCGAGTGTTCGAGCGTGTTAATGATCCGGGTCGGTCGATAACGAAGGCAGCCATCCGGTTGGAG
>NW_026902622.1:0-2500 GCF_943734735.2 Anopheles gambiae | reverse complement strand
TACTTCGAGCTTCTCTGGCCCCGTTCGGTGCACATTTTTGAAAAAAGCTAGGGAGCTGCCCCTAGGTTCGGGGTGTCACAAAATGTTGAAAAGTGGTCGAAAAACCACTATCCAGAATCGGATGTAGAATCATTAGACGAACTTAAAATTGTTCTACGACACCCATCTGCGACGTTTAGTATTCGAGTTATGGCCCGTCCTAGGTCTGACCGAGCAATTTTTGTTCCGCGCACTTTGTGCACCGTACACGTTGATGTTTGTATGAAAAAGTACCCTACCTAGGGACGCGTATAGCAAATTTGTACCCCCGGGCATGTTGTCGATTGACATTCTGGTTGCACTTTTCATCATCTAGGGTGCGTTCCTGACACGTTTTGAGGGGTTTTAGCAAAAAAAAAAATTTTCGACTACTCGAGCTCTCTGGCCCGTTCGGTGCACATTTTTGAAAAAAGCTAGGGAGCTGCCCCTAGGTTCGGGGTGTCACAAAAATGTTGAAAAGTGGTCGAAAAACCACTATCCCAGAATCGGATGTAGAATCATTAGACGAATTTAAAATTGCTTCTACGACACCCATCTGCGACGTTTAGTATTCGAGTTATGGCCCGTCCTAGGTCTGACCGAGCAATTTTTGTTCCGCGCACTTGTGCACCGTACACTTTGATGTTTGTATGAAAAAGTACCCTACCTAGGGACGCGTAGAGCAAATTTGTACCCCCGGGCATGTTGTCGATTGACATTCTGGTTGCACTTTTCATCATCTAGGGTGCGTTCCTGACACGTTTTGAGGGGTTTTAGCAAAAAAAAAATTTTCGACTACTCGAGCTCTCTGGCCCGTTCGGTGCACATTTTTGAAAAAAGCTAGGGAGCTGCCCCTAGGTTCGGGGTGTCACAAAATGTTGAAAAGTGGTCGAAAAACCACTATCCAGAATCGGGATGTAGAATCGTTAGACGAACTTAAAATTGTTCTACGACACCCATCTGCGACGTTTAGTATTCGAGATATGGCCCGTCCTAGGTCTGACCGAGCAATTTTTGTTCCGCGCACTGTGTGCACCGTACACTTTGATGTTTGTATGAAAAAGTACCCTACCTAGGGACGCGTAGAGCAAATTTGTACCCCCGGGAATGTTGTCGATTGACATTCTGGTTGCACTTTTCATCATCTAGGGTGCGTTCCTGACACGTTTTTAGGGGTTTTAGCAAAAAAAAATTTTTCGACTACTCGAGCTCTCTGGCCCGTTCGGTGCACATTTTTGAAAAAAGCTAGGGAGCTGCCCCTAGGTTCGGGGTGTCACAAAATGTTGAAAAGTGGTCGAAAAACCACTATCCAGAATCGGATGTAGAATCATTAGACGAACTTAAAATTGTTCTACGACACCCATCTGCGACGTTTAGTATTCGAGTTATGGCCCGTCCTAGGTCTGACCGAGCAATTTTTGTTCCGCGCACTTTGTGCACCGTACACTTTGATGTTTGTATGAAAAAGTACCCTACCTAGGGACGCGTAGAGCAAATTTGTACCCCCGGGCATGTTGTCGATTGACATTCTGGTTGCACTTTTCATCATCTAGGGTGCGTTCCTGACACGTTTTGAGGGGTTTTAGCAAAAAATTTTTTTCGACTACTCGAGCTCTCTGGCCCGTTCGGTGCACATTTTTGAAAAAAGCTAGGGAGCTGCCCCTAGGTTCGGGGGTGTCACAAAATGTTGAAAAGTGGTCGAAAAACCACTATCCAGAATCGGATGTAGAATCATTAGACGAACTTAAAATTGTTCTACGACACCCATCTGCGACGTTTAGTATTCGAGTTATGGCCCGTCCTAGGTCTGACCGAGCAATTTTTGTTCCGCGCACTTTGTGTTCATGGATGTCGATAAAGGTACAAGTTGCCGGTCGGGATAGCCGTGCACCAAAACTGTGTACCGATCAGGGAAAGTACAAGACGAAGGTGCATCTCGAGCGTACGCGTTCATAGATGTCCATGTTGGTACACTTGCACCAAAATTGTGTACCAATCAGGGAAAGTACAACATGGAGGGCGCAGCCCGGGCGTACCCGATCATGGATGTCCATGTTGATACAATCTACGTGTACGTACCTAGTTTTTGTATCAAAAGTTGCATTAAAGTGCTTGTATGCTTAAAATGCTTATCTCAACCGGTCACCTTTTGGCCTGTCCTTTTATAACAGAAACCTAGAAAGATACTCGATATTTTTGTGTTTTTTCCATTAGCCCGGGACGACGAAATGAGCTATGTGCACATCGTGCAGAAAACTGTCTTCGCCACGCATGTTTTTGTCTATCCACTCATATAATCACCCACATTTGTGTTCAACACGGACGGCGCAGCCCGAGCGAACGCGTTAATGTTTATGTTTGTACACACTGCTTGTACGATTCTAGGATTTGGTAATTGCGTCACAGTGCCCGACCGTCGCGGACACCATTCTTGGACAGAAGTCCTAGTACGTAGAGTACTTTCCCTAGGTATGTGCTCGTT
>NW_026902621.1:0-5000 GCF_943734735.2 Anopheles gambiae | reverse complement strand
GCGCTGATGACAACCTTTTGGACTGGAGCTCCCTAGAATTCGGCTTTTTCCTTCTCTAAAGGGATGCACTGTTGTATGAATTGTTTATTCACGATCTGGTCGTTGGATTGGATCGTGAAAAAAAAACGCTAAGTCCCAGATCCTGAACTCGACAGGAAAGCGCTGATGGCAAACATTTTGACTGGAAGTCCCTAGAAAACGGCTTTTTCCTTATTGGCATTATGTGGCACGTTTATTGTGGCTAGAACATTAATTATCCCCCAAATGGCACCAACGCTTGGCGAAAGTCTCGAAATACTCCTATCCCGACGCACCAGCAACCGCAACACGATGCAAAATAAATTGCACGAGCTGCTGATACTTGTACCATGCACGGTACACGGTACCAAATTATACCCCTGAAAGTGTGCAATTTGGTGCTATAGTAGGAAATTTGGTTGGGCAAGCCTAGCTACGCGTGTCGCTACGCGTGTTGCATGGTGGTCGATCAGAGGTATGCAAAAGCACCTATCTAGGGGAATTACTTTACGTTCTAGTAGCAAGTTCAATTTTTCGGTCCAGCACGGCAGTAATCCTGCATGCATACACTCCATGTACCAAAAATGTATCAACCTAGGCGTTGCTCAGTAGCTTTTGGCGGCACATGTAAAAAGTATTCGAGTTCAGATTCTTGGAACTTTGCGTATTGTTCAAAACTAATAACGAAAACTAAATTATAAATGGGTAAAAGGCTAGGCGTTTCTCAGTAGCTTTTTTGCGCCACGTGGCAAAAGTATTCGAGTTCAGATTTCTGGGACTTAGCGTATTTTTCAAAATTGATTATGCAAATTGAAGTACAAATGGGGCATTAGCTAGGCGTTGCCCAGTAGCTTTTGGCGCCACATGGAGGAAGTAGTCGAGTTCAAATTTCTGGGACGTAGCGTAGTTTTCAATCATAATAAACCGAATCAAACATAAAAATCATGAAACTTACACCACGTCCCTAGGTTATGCACAAAACGTAACGATAAAGTGCCGGCCAGGTTAGAGGTGCACCAAAATTGTGTACCGATTAGGAAAAGTACTCTATGTTCCTATGACTTGGGTGAAAAGTGTTGATTAACTGCTGGTTAGGATAGACAGTTGCTTATCGTACACATCGCAAACGAACACCCCTTAGTGAGCAGTAGCAGAAGTCGATTGAACAAAGCGAATGCATTACAAACTGATCAAGTAAAATAAGGAACGCTACGTACTAGGACTTCTTTCCAAGAATGGTGTCCGCGACGGGAGGGCAAGCGTCCTTCCCAGGTTTCCCTAGTAAACCTTGTATGGTAAACATACCCAAGCGTGTCCGTAAGCACGCAACGATAGTCACGAACGAGCACATACCTAGGGAAAGTACTCTACGTACTAGGACTTCTGTCCAAGAATGGTGTCCGCGACGGTCGGGCACTGTGACGCAATTACCAAATCCTAGAATCGTACAAGCAGTGTGTACAAACATAAACATTAACGCGTTCGCTCGGGCTGCGCCGTCCGTGTTGAACACAAATGTGGGTGATTATATGAGTGGATAGACAAAAACATGCGTGGCGAAGACAGTTTTCTGCACGATGTGCACATAGCTCATTTCGTCGTCCCGGGCGAATGGAAAAACACAAAAATATCGAGTATCTTTCTAGGTTTCTGTTATAAAAGGACAGGCCAAAAGGTGACCGGTTGAGATAAGCATTTTAAGCATACAAGCACTTTATTGCAACTTTTGATACAAAAACTAGGTACGTACACGTAGATTGTATCAACATGGACATCCATGATCGGGTACGCCCGGGCTGCGCCCTCCATGTTGTACTTTCCCTGATTGGTACACAATTTTGGTGCAAGTGTACCAACATGGACATCTATGAACGCGTACGCTCGAGATGCACCCTTCGTCTTGTACTTTCCCTGATCGGTACACAGTTTTGGTGCACGGCTATCCCGACCGGCAACTTGTACCTTTATCGACATCCATGAACACAAAGTGCGCGGAACAAAAATTGCTCGGTCAGACCTACAAAGTGCTATATCTCGAATACTAAACGTCGCAGATGGGTGTCGTAGAACAATTTTAAATTCGTCTAATGATTCTACATCCGATTCTGGATAGTGGTTTTTCGACCACTTTTCAACATTTTGTGACACCCCGAACCTAGGGGCAGCTCCCTAGCTTTTTTCAAAAATGTGCACCGAACGGGCCAGAGAGCTCGAGTAGTCGAAAATTTTTTTTTTGCTAAAACCCCTCAAAACGTGTCAGGAACGCACCCTAGATGATGAAAAGTGCAACCAGAATGTCAATCGACAACATGCCCGGGGGTACAAATTTGCTCTACGCGTCCCGAGGTAGGGTACTTTTTCATACAAACATCAAAGTGTACGGTGCACAAAGTGCGCGGAACAAAAATTGCTCGGTCAGACCTAGGACGGGCCATAACTCGAATACTAAACGTCGCAGATGGGTGTCGTAGAACAATTTTAAGTTCGTCTAATGATTCTACATCCGATTCTGGATAGTGGTTTTTCGACCACTTTTCAACATTTTGTGACACCCCGAACCTAGGGGCAGCTCCCTAGCTTTTTTCAAAAATGTGCACCGAACGGGCCAGAGAGCTCGAGTAGTCGAAAATTTTTTTTTTTGCTAAAACCCCTCAAAACGTGTCAGGAACGCACCCTAGATGATGAAAAGTGCAACCAGAATGTCAATCGACAACATGCCCGGGGGTACAAATTTGCTATACGCGTCCCTAGGTAGGGTACTTTTTCATACAAACATCAACGTGTACGGTGCACAAAGTGCGCGGAACAAAAATTGCTCGGTCAGACCTAGGACGGGCCATAACTCGAATACTAAACGTCGCAGATGGGTGTCGTAGAACAATTTTAAGTTCGTCTAATGATTCTACATCCGATTCTGGATAGTGGTTTTTCGACCACTTTTCAACATTTTGTGACACCCCGAACCTAGGGGCAGCTCCCTAGCTTTTTTCAAAAATGTGCACCGAACGGGCCAGAGAGCTCGAGTAGTCGAAAATTTTTTTTTTTGCTAAAACCCCTCAAAACGTGTCAGGAACGCACCCTAGATGATGAAAAGTGCAACCAGAATGTCAATCGACAACATGCCCGGGGGTACAAATTTGCTCTACGCGTCCCTAGGTAGGGTACTTTTTCATACAAACATCAAAGTGTACGGTGCACAAAGTGCGCGGAACAAAAATTGCTCGGTCAGACCTAGGACGGGCCATAACTCGAATACTAAACGTCGCAGATGGGTGTCGTAGAACAATTTTAAGTTCGTCTAATGATTCTACATCCGATTCTGGATAGTGGTTTTTCGACCACTTTTCAACATTTTGTGACACCCCGAACCTAGGGGCAGCTCCCTAGCTTTTTTCAAAAATGTGCACCGAACGGGCCAGAGAGCTCGAGTAGTCGAAAATTTTTTTTTTTGCTAAAACCCCTCAAAACGTGTCAGGAACGCACCCTAGATGATGAAAAGTGCAACCAGAATGTCAATCGACAACATGCCCGGGGGTACAAATTTGCTATACGCGTCCCTAGGTAGGGTACTTTTTCATACAAACATCAACGTGTACGGTGCACAAAGTGCGCGGAACAAAAATTGCTCGGTCAGACCTAGGACGGGCCATAACTCGAATACTAAACGTCGCAGATGGGTGTCGTAGAACAATTTTAAGTTCGTCTAATGATTCTACATCCGATTCTGGATAGTGGTTTTTCGACCACTTTTCAACATTTTGTGACACCCCGAACCTAGGGGCAGCTCCCTAGCTTTTTTCAAAAATGTGCACCGAACGGGCCAGAGAGCTCGAGTAGTCGAAAATTTTTTTTTTTGCTAAAACCCCTCAAAACGTGTCAGGAACGCACCCTAGATGATGAAAAGTGCAACCAGAATGTCAATCGACAACATGCCCGGGGGTACAAATTTGCTATACGCGTCCCTAGGTAGGGTACTTTTTCATACAAACATCAACGTGTACGGTGCACAAAGTGCGCGGAACAAAAATTGCTCGGTCAGACCTAGGACGGGCCATAACTCGAATACTAAACGTCGCAGATGGGTGTCGTAGAACAATTTTAAGTTCGTCTAATGATTCTACATCCGATTCTGGATAGTGGTTTTTCGACCACTTTTCAACATTTTGTGACACCCCGAACCTAGGGGCAGCTCCCTAGCTTTTTTCAAAAATGTGCACCGAACGGGCCAGAGAGCTCGAGTAGTCGAAAATTTTTTTTTTTGCTAAAACCCCTCAAAACGTGTCAGGAACGCACCCTAGATGATGAAAAGTGCAACCAGAATGTCAATCGACAACATGCCCGGGGGTACAAATTTGCTCTACGCGTCCCTAGGTAGGGTACTTTTTCATACAAACATCAAAGTGTACGGTGCACAAAGTGCGCGGAACAAAAATTGCTCGGTCAGACCTAGGACGGGCCATAACTCGAATACTAAACGTCGCAGATGGGTGTCGTAGAACAATTTTAAGTTCGTCTAATGATTCTACATCCGATTCTGGATAGTGGTTTTTCGACCACTTTTCAACATTTTGTGACACCCCGAACCTAGGGGCAGCTCCCTAGCTTTTTTCAAAAATGTGCACCGAACGGGCCAGAGAGCTCGAGTAGTCGAAAATTTTTTTTTTGCTAAAACCCCTCAAAACGTGTCAGGAACGCACCCTAGATGATGAAAAGTGCAACCAGAATGTCAATCGACAACATGCCCGGGGGTACAAATTTGCTCTACGCGTCCCTAGGTAGGGTACTTTTTCATACAAACATCAACGTGTACGGTGCACAAAGTGCGCGGAACAAAAATTGCTCGGTCAGACCTAGGACGGGCCATAACTCGAATACTAAACGTCGCAGATGGGTGTCGTAGAACAATTTTAAATTCGTCTAATGATTCTACATCCGATTCTGGATAGTGGTTTTTCGACCACTTTTCAACATTTTGTGACACC
>NW_026902620.1:67500-95000 GCF_943734735.2 Anopheles gambiae | reverse complement strand
TTCTCAAAGCGGCGTAGAAACATCGAGAGTTTTCAAACCGGCAAATAGTTTAAAGTTTTTATAGAGTAGAATTTGAAATCCCATTTACAACCTAACCCAATCTCAATTAGCTCCCCAACTAAACCTTATTATATAAAACTGCATTTATTTTCTTTTTTCGATTCTCTCTCCCCCTCAGCATTAAATCTCATAATATATATAAAAAACTAACAATAGAAATAGTTTTTCAAAACACTTCACAAACATATTTTGAACCACCATTCGTAAAGTAGAAAAATTTCCCAAACCAGTAGAACTAACAATTTCAATTTTCAAAATCTATCCTTACCAAATTTCAAAACTCTCGTAAAACTAACAAAATAATCTCCAGTGTAGAGCGTAGAGTAAAGTGACCGGAAACCATTTTACCTGTATCCCGTAGCATAGCCAAAAATATAACGGGACACTTGGTCCATTTTACCTGTAACGTTGAAGCACACACGTCTCCTCACGTAGTTTGTCACTTTTAAGCACTCTTAAATTTCATTCATTTCATTCATTTCATTCATTTCATTCAAATCTCGAAAACTCTGAAAAAACTTAAATTTCACATAGAAAGCCTTCTGCGAAAATTTTAAAATTATCCCCAGTTCAGTTTTTATCCATGAGCAAATTATTTTCAATTAAAAAAAAAAAAATATTTATTTAATTTTTTCACTCAAATATTTAAACGAATAATTGTTAAAAAATCCTTTATTTAAAATAATTAACTTACATCGCCTTAAGCACAATAGAGCAAATTAATAAATTACAATTTCAAATTCAACGCTCAACAATTAGACAAGCATACTTTCCATCACAATCCAATTAGTTATATTCCCTTACAAAATTTAATCTCAATTATTTAATACATTTATACACTTTGTATTAGTTTTCATATAAAATAATTTAACAAATTCTAATATTTACCAACAAATTTCCAATAACTTCTTTTAAATAATAATTCGTCTTCTCCAACCATAACCAATAACCCTTTTACAAGCAGAAGTTAAATAATCACGTAGTTATTTTTTCTCCCGGTTCTTTGCATGTAAAAAAAAAAAAAAAATTAATGAATTTAAATAGTTTAAATAATTATTAATATTAATTAATTTAAAAATAACAAAATAGTTTGAATTGACATTTCAACACTTGACATTTGACGTTGACATATAATCAAACTGACAGCTCAATATATCTGACACCTAACGTCACCTTGACATCTTGAATTGGTTGACAGCTATAATTGAAATTCTTTGACAGTTGCAACCGATTAAATAATAATTTAAAAAATCAATTAATTATATTTAACCAACTAAGTTAAATTAAAATTTCGTTCCTGAAGTTACAATTTGTTACATAATAATAAACTTTAAATTCCTTGTATATTTCCCAATATCATTCGATTAATTAAAAATTTTAATATCCAACTTAAAGATACCTTTAATTTTTGAAAAGACACACAACAGTAAAAAAAAAATCAAACCACCATTCGTAAAGTAGAATAATTCCCCAAACCAGTAGAACTAACAATTTAAATTTTCAAAATCTATCCTAACCAAATTTCAAAACTCTCGTAAAACTAACAAACAAATCTCCAGTAAGGGAGCGTAGAGCAAGGTGACTGGAAAGCCATTTTACCTGTATCCCGTAGCATAGACAAAAATATAACGGGACATTTGGTCCATTTTACCTGTAATGTTGAAGCACACACGTCTCCTCACGTAGTTTGTCACTTTTAAGCACTCTTAAATTTCATTCATTTCATTCATCTCATTCAAATCTCGAAAACTCTGAAAAAACTGAAATTACACATAGAAAGCCATCTGCGAATATTTTAATATTATCCCTAATTCATTTTCTATCCATGAGCAAATTATTTTCAATTTAAAATAAAATTAATGTTTAATTTTTTTTCACTCGAATATTTAAACGAATAATTGTTTTAAAAAAATCCTTTGTTTAAAATAATTAACTTACAACGCCATAAGCACAATAGAGCAAATTAATAAATTACAATTTCAAATTCAACGCTCAACAATTAGACAAGCATACTTTCCATCACAATCCAATTAGTTATATTCCCTTACAAAATCAAATCTCAATTATTTAATACATTTATACACTTTGTATTAGTTTTCATATAAAATAATTTAACAAATTCTAATATTTACCAACAAATTTCCAATAACTTCTTTTAAATAGTAATTCGTCTTCTTCAACCATAACCAATAACTCTTTAATAAGTAGAAGTTTTAATAATCACGTAGTTATTTTTTCTCCTGGTTCTGTGCATGTATTAAAAAAAAAAATTATTAGTTTTCTGATTTAAATAATTTAAATAATTATTAATAATAAATTCTCTTAATAATAACAAAATAGTTTGATTTGACATTTTAACACTTGACATCTAACGTTGACACACAATTAATTTGACAGCTCAAAATATCTGACACCTAACGTCATCTTGACATCTTAAATTGGTTGACAGTTATAATTAAAATTCTTTGCAGTTGCAACCGATTAAATAATAATTTAAAAAATCAATTATTTATATTCAACCAATTAAATTAAATTAAAATCGCTTATGCTTAAGTAACAATTTATTACACAATAATAAATTCAATTCTATTAATCCTTAAATACACAACTTCATACCCTGTTGACATTTAAATTGTTTGGACAGCTTGTTTAAACCTAACATTTACCGTTATTGACAACAAATAGACTGACAGCTATTAAACTAAAATTTTAATCTCGGAAAACTCTTTCATGTTATGGAATTCCCCTTTTTCTAAATTTAATTAAAGTTTACTTAAATCCGCTTCCAATCATTTAATTCGCTTCCTAAGCTTTTTCTTTTAATTATCAATACCATCTAACCCAGTAAATACTTTCTCCGTTGCATCAATTTGAAAATAACTTTAATCATCTTATTTGATTATTCCCATGACATTAAATTGCATCCATTAGACATTGACGTAAAACATCACGGTACCATTGACACTCAAATAGATTTGACAATTTATCAATAACTTGAATGACAGTGACATCAAACGTCTCATCATATTGACAAAAAAGCAATTGACAATTTGATTACAGCGCAAAATCCATTGACATCTAACGTTTCTAAACTTGACAATAAATTCATTTTCCCGTTTAAATTAAAATTTTGACATTAAAATTCATCCCTATTCTGACAATAATTACTTAATTAATCAATCAATCAACCTACTTGCGAAATTCCTTAGAAAATCAGTAGACAGTCATAATAACCCTCATAGAATTTAACCGTAGAAACTAACCGGTAGTAAAATGGTGATGAACACACGCTCCACTTTAGCTCGTAGAAGTAGTCCCTCGAAGGCAGTGACGAGTAGATATTCCGTCCGCCGTAGCTCGCTGGGAACGATGTCCCCGTCTAAGGCTTCGGCCACCAGCTTTGGTAGACGGGCATCAACAACCCAGCTGATGGCTTCCAAGGCACCTGCCCTACGAAGAGCTTCTTCGGTAGAGGTGGAGGGAAAATCAAAAAGGGTCTCTGTTCTCCCGCAGATTGCGGAAGACAGCCAAGGGGAGGGCTCTAAGGCAGGGCAAATTTACGACAGGAAATTTTTCGCTACCGCATATCCAGCAGAGTCAAATCCCATGGGCCCATTGCAAAAGGCAAAACATGAGCTCATGCTGTTTATCATGGACACCGTAAAGCACAGGGCTATTTTGGCCAAGACGCCCCAATTCTCGAATTGGGAAGAGCGTATCGGCTCAGTCTTAGCCCTGCTGCACAATCTTCCAGCAATTTGGCTGGGAGAGGCGGGGTCAGGAGTTGATGTTGGAACGGGAACCGAGGATCTCGTGGTGGAGGACCCGGTGTTGGAGCAAGAATTAGGGCCTTTGGCAGGCCCTAATCAGGAGCCGCAACCGGGATCTTTGCCTTTGGATGAGACCGATATCACCAAATTCCTCACTGTTTTTGGGGGAATTATGCGGGAGATGTTCAACACACTAGTTAGGGAGAATGAGGCCAAGACAGGAGGAAATGGGGAACAGGGACAACAGCTGGTGGGTCAGGAAGGGAAAAAGGGCAAGAAGAAGGGAAAGGGTCGGAATGCCAAGGTAGTTGTGGCAGAGGAACCGTGCGAAGGGGAAATTTGTTCGACGGACCAGGGATCTGGACCATTAGAGGGGCAAGAGGGTGCGCAAGAATGGCGGACGGTAAAGGGGAAGACCGCCGTGCGCCGGGAGAGACGGAAGAGGAAGAAGCAGCGTGAAGCTGAGCAAGCAGCTAGCCTCGCCGCAAACACGCCACCTTCTGCTCCCCAACCCAAGCAAAAGCCGGCATCTGCTTCTAATCCCAGGGCCGGCCGAATGCCAAACGCCATCGAGCTCGAATCAATTGGGGGATTCAAGCACGCGGACATGATGCCTATCCTTAGGGAAACGGTGAAGAAAGAGGATGTGCAGAGAATCCGCACAAACTTTAAGGGTCATCTACTCCTGGAGCTAGCACCAATGTCGCACCAGGAAACGATGACCCTTTGGAGAGAGGTGTCTGCGGCCCTTGATGGCAAAGCAAAATGCCGTCCGCGGACACCCTCAGTGCGGGTGAACTGCACCAACATTCCGCCTGGCACTTCGTCCGAAGAAATTTCTTCGGAAATGAGTGCCGCGCTGGGCGTTGAAATTTTCAGCGACCAGATCACGACCGTAAAAACGCATTACGGTACGTTGGTCGCATTTTTCGACTGCCCAGCAATAGCGGTGACCGACCAGGCCCTGGCAAGGCAATACACGGTCGGTTTCAGCAAATGCTGCAGGCTTCGGCTTTTGGAGCGTCGGCGGCAATGCTACCGGTGCTACGAATACGGGCATACTGCTGCCCGTTGCCGTGGCAAGGACCGCAGTAGCAAATGCCATCGCTGCGCGGAAGATAAGCACGAGGGACCGTGCACTAGGGAGCGGAAGTGCTTGGGATGCGAGGGCCCGGATGCAATCGGGCATTCGCTGGGCCAGCGTAGTTGCCGCTACTTTGGAAAGGTAACCCCACAGCCCAGTCATGATTAGAGTGTTCCAACAGAACCTCAATCATGACCAAACGGCACAAGACTTGCTTTTGCAAAGTGCTCGTGCCGAGGGTTGTGATATTCTGCTTATCTCGGACCCCTATTGGGTGCCGAATAATAACAGCAATTGGGTTACCGATACCACTGGTCGGGTAGCAGTGGTATCAGTTGGGGATTATCCTTTTCAGCGCATCATTGACAACCAACGCGAGGACTTCGTTGTGGTCGAGATGCGGGGAATCGTTTTTTGTTCTGTCTACCTACCACCCGTGGGTTCCGATTTGACTGTCGAGGAGTACAAACGCAAATGGACCGAAATCGTATCTGTACTTCCACGGAATCGGGACACCGTGATCGGGGGTGATGTAAACGCCTGGTCAGGTGCATGGGGGATGGAGCGGAGGCCAAACGACGGGGAAAGGGTATCTAGGGGGGGAGTTGTGATGGATGCGGCGGCTGCTCTGGGATTGGTTCTCCTGAACCAGGGCAACCAGAGCACTTGGATTGGGGCAAATGGTCGCAACTCCATCGTGGACGTATCCTTTTGCAGCCCCTCCTTGGTAGGGGACAACAATTGGCGCGTGTGTGACGAAACCCCAAGTGACCACAATACTATCAAGTTTGTGGTCGGCAGGGTTCCGAGACAGCGCGCCAACAACGAGGTACACTCAGCAGCGAATGGGGGAAGGTGGTCCACAAGATTCTTCGACAAGGATTTGTTCGTTGAAATCTTGAGGGACCAGGACATTTTTGGGCATGTTGCTACGCCAGAGGAGCTTACCCAGGCCATCACGGTGGCCTGTGATGGCACCATGCCTAGGCAACCCCCAAGGCGACAGGGCCGGCGGCCAGTTTATTGGTGGACGTCCGAGATTGATCGGTTGCGCAGCCATTATCACGGAATGAAACGGCGGTTCAACCGGGCCCGGACCGAGGAGCAGCGCGAGGAAAGGCGTCAAATGAAGTCGGACGCACGCGCTGCCCTGGAACGGGCCATCAAGCTCAGCAAGGACCAACACAAGCAGGATCTGCCGGAACAATTGGAACCGCACGGCTTTGGCCCTGCTTACCAAATCCGCAAGCAGCAGTGGGAAGGAGTTCGGGTTCCGATGGAACGGGATGCCAATAAGCTCCAGTTCATCGTGAATGAGCTCTTTCCCGATCGTCCCCCGATGGAGTGGCCCGAGACGGAAGTAGGTGAGGATCCACAGGATCCAGTCTCGGAGGAGGAGTTGGCGGAAGAGTTGAAGGAAATTGCCCGCTCACTCAACCCCAAGAAAGCTCCGGGGGACGACAATATTCCAAATATGGCAGCAGCTGCGGCAATTCTGGCTTTTCCGGAAGTTTTTGCTAAAAGCTATAAGCAGCTACTGGAGGCAGGCACTTTCCCCGACGCATGGAAGCGGCAACAGCTGGTGCTGCTTACCAAGTCGGGGAAACCACCTGGGGAGCCCTCGTCGTACCGGCCAATTTGTTTGCTGAGTGTGCTGGGGAAAATTTTAGAGCGGTTGATTCAGCGGAGGCTGACAACCCATCTGGAGTCGACCGGGGGACTTTCGGACGCCCAGTACGGTTTCCGTAAAGGGCGTTCAACCGTTGATGCCATCACTCGGGTGATGGACAATGGTAAAGTCGCTCTAGACAAAAAGCGAAAGGGGGATCGTCTCTGTGCGGTGGTAACGGTGGACGTCCGGAATGCCTTTAACTCGGCAAACTGGACAGCGATCGGCCAAGCTCTGCAGCGTAAAAACACTCCGCCTTATTTGCAGGCGTTGCTGCGGAACTATTTCATTGGCCGAACGCTCCACTACGATACGGATGAAGGAATAGTGTCGAGGACTGTATCTGCTGGCGTTCCTCAGGGTTCGGTTCTAGGACCAACACTTTGGAACGTCATGTACGACGACCTACTCCGCTTGCCGCTCGAAGGACTACGAGCGGACATCATCGGGTTCGCTGACGACGTGGCCTTCACATTTTTGGGAAGGACCACGGAACAGGTCAGCGCATTAGCAACGGCTAACCTGGAGAGGATCGAGCGGTGGCTGCAAGGAGTCGGTTTGGAACTTGCCCACCAAAAGACCGGGTTCATGATCTTTTGTACCCATCATGTCCCGCAGCTCGCAGAGCTTCAAGCGGGCGGTCACTCGATCCAATCCACGGAAACGCTGAAGTACCTGGGAGTGGACCTCTGCCGCAAACAGCACCACAGCCGGCATCTGGAGAGGGTGGTCAATAAGGCTTCACGGATTACGAATGCCTTGACCTGCCTGATGCCGAATAAGCGTGGTCCTAAGAGCCGCAGTAGGAGACAGCTCGTAAACGTCGGCAACAGTATCATCCGATACGGAGTTGCCACCTGGGGGCGATGGGTGCTCGACAAGGAGACCCATCGCAAATCGGTCCAAAGGGCGCATCGACCGGGGGCTCTCCGAGTCGCCAGCGCCTTCCAGACCGTTTCTTATGATGCCGCTTGCGTTGTTGCCAACACCACCCCGTTAGTCCTCCTCATGCAGGAGGATATCCGCTGCCACGACGAAAAGGTAGCGAGTGGTGGAGTTCATTCGGACATACGAAAGCGGCAACGGGAGGAGACGATGAGGCGCTGGCAGGACCAGTGGACAACGGGTGCAGGGCAACCAGGAGCACCAGGACTGAAGACGAGGAGGCTGATTCCAGACATTAATCTCTGGGTCAGCCGCAAGCATGGGGAAGTTGACTTTTTCCTCACCCAGCTCCTCACGGGGCACGGGTTCTTGCGCTCCTATTTCGTCGAGAAAGGCATCCTGGAGGGCTCGCCCAACTGCCCTGAATGTGGTGACGCCGTGGAAGACGTTGAACACGTGCTGTTCCACTGTCCACGGTTCGATCGGATCCGGAATGAGATGCAGCAGCGGTGCCATTCCCGAGTAACAATGGATAACATCGTCTCGGAAATGTGCACCCGCAGCGAAACGTGGGAGGCCGTCCGCGCCGCCGCCAGGACAATCTTCTCCACTCTCCAAGCGAGATGGGATGTTGAGCGTCCACCAACGGCAAGGCGACGCAGGCGGGCCAGACGGCGGGCGAGGGACGCAAATGGTGGTCCCTCAGGCCATGCGGCACGGCAACAACCCGCACCGCAAGGGCCACCGTAAGCCGGAAAGTTATTAATCGTTTATTTATTTTCGTTTCTTTCCAGCTTTCTTTTTCTCTTCTCTCATCTATTTTCAGCTTTCTTCTATCTCTTTCTCCTTCTTCTTGTTTCCTCTATCCAAATCTCGTTTCAGGAGAACTGCCTTACGTGCTTGGAGTGGTGACCAACGATGCCGACCCCCCATTGCCCACCCGAAGCGTGGGCGATAGGACCAAAGGGACCGCCTCGCACCACGGAAAGCACCGTAATAAGCAGAATCAGCAGACCAGATCGCCGCAGAAGATGCGTCGTGACCCAGGGTGCAACCGCACACACGACTCCGCAAGAAGTAATACGCACCACAAGCGTACCGGCCGAGTTGGGTGAGTCGGAGAGGGGGATGGAATATGCTCACTCTTCGTTAACAAAAAAAAAAAAAAAAAAAAAAAAAAAAAAAAAAAAAAAAAAAAAAAAAAAAAAAAAAAAAAAAAAAAAAAAAAAAAAAAAAAAAAAAAAAAAAAAAGGTAGCCAAATGCGCCCGGCAAAGTCCTGTGCCCGGCAAAGTCCGACCACCACCTCCACGCGGTGCCGGGCGGGGTAGGGGCCCGTCATTAAGTTGACGAGGCCCCGAGCTAACGGTGGCGGTGAAGACGGCGTTGAGCATGACAACGTCGCAGGGGAGGGTGTGGTGTTAAGTCGCCACACCCTACATTCTGTCAAGTGGGATACTGAACTCGAGAGGATAATACCTCTGCGTGGATTAGACTAGGGTACGGTTTATGGAATAACTAGGATGTACACGGGCTGGCGGATGAACCCGCCGAACCCTTAGTAAAGCAGGGTGAAACCTGCTTGAAACGGGGGAGGGCTAAGGGGGATTCTGTCACCGCTCTATTAAAACTTAGCAAGTCTTAGGTAGCGCTCCAAGACTGTCGCCATACGATACGCTCTATGGCAAATGCAGGTGTGGGTGGGTTCAGCCCCACTTTGCTCCGGTTCGGCACTGAGCCCGTCGTCTCATAAGGGCGCGGGCCAACCCTCGCGTGGAGCTCCCTGATTCATAGCCACCCACGGAACCAAATAGGAGACTGCATAAACAGACGCGGATAGCGGGCCTGAGTTTGAGCCCAATAGAATGAGTAACGTTAAAACTAAGAAGGTCAAAAAGACCAAGGGGGTGGACAAGAAAGATCCGGACCAAGCGTTCATGGATCTTCAAGATCGGATGGAGGCTATGCGTTTTGGGATAAGTAAACTCGATGATGAGTCTTCCCATTTTACGCTAGTAACGGTAATGATGGACTTCCTCGATGAGGTAATGTCCGAATTTCGAAGGTACAGAGCCGTTAATCGCATGCAGCAGGTCCTCGACCGTCAAACGCAAACGTCGTTTGACGGTAACGATGGATTCGGGCCGCAAACGCGAAAAGGCAGAAGACCAGTGGCTGATGACCAACAGCCTGGTCCAAGTGGGTTGCAAAGATTGCAACAACAACAACAACAACCATCGAGGTTGACCCCTGTTAGGGAAGCGGTGGAAAATATTCCAAGTCCGAGAAACGGACCGAATATTAATGAGGGTAGAGTTAATAAGAGGAAGAAGAAGAAGAGCAAGAAGAAGCAGAATAAGCCCAGGAAGCGGCCTGAGGCTCTGCTGATATCGGACTGCACTTCCGAGGAGCTGGCGAAATTGCTCAAGGAAATGAAGCAGTCCGATGCTCTTAAATCGGTTGGAGAGACAATCTCTAAGGTCCGACGGGCCCAGAATGGAGGCATGTTGCTAGAACTTAAGCAGGGTAGTTCTGCTAGTGCAATTGCCCCAAAGGTTAAGGAAGCGGTTAAGGGCAAGGCGTCAGTGAGAACGCTAGCTCCTTCTAAAATGATTGAGATCATGCATCTCGATGAAATTACCACCCCAGAGGAGGTTGCGGAGTCTGTCAAAGCACAGCTCAACATCGAGATAGAAATAGATCGTATCAAAATGAAGAAAGGCCGCGCGGCCGGTACGCAGTGGGCACGGATCAACGTATCGCTGCCAGACTTTCAAAGCTTCCTGAATTTGGGAAAGCTGAAAGTTGGTTGGTCGATATGCCATATCCGCGAGGTTATGGAAGAGCAGAAATGCTATAAGTGTTGGAAGGTAGGCCATACGAGCTACCATTGTAGGGAACCAGACAGAAGTAATCTGTGCTGGAAATGCGGTTTGAGTGGACACAAGAAGCAAGCTTGTACCAACTCTGTCAAGTGTTTGGATTGCGGTACGAGGTCACAGAACCTTCACGCAACGGGCAGTTATATGTGTCCTAGAAGGCGAACGATTAGATCATAATGGTTAGGTTGCTACAACATAACCAGAATCATTGTTATGCTGCATTTCAATTAATGTGGCAAACGATTAGGGAAGAATCTGCGGATATAGTGTTGATTGCAGATCCGTATCTGGCAACAACCAACGTCAAAGTGTTACGCAATGACGATAACACAGCAGCGGTAGTGGTTAACGCGGACTTACCAGTTAAGGTAGTCAGTAAGGCTCTGGAGGGTTTAATGATAGTTGACATAGGTGATATGCGAGTGGTTAGCGTTTACGCGCCACCTAGATTTAGTATGGAAGAGTTTCAGAACATGTTGGATAACACGGTAATGGCCGTAACCGGTATCCACAAATTCTTTATCGGGGGGGACTTCAACGCTTGGTCAGTAAGTTGGAACAACCAACTTGGCGAGCGTGGAGAAACCCAGAAACGAAGAGGTGAGTTGGTCTTATCAACCTTTGCGCAGATTGACGCAATTTTATTGAACGACGGCAGCGCCCCAACTTATGTTGGACCAGGGCGTACGTCAGTAGTTGATCTTACTTTTGCGAGCAGAACAGTTGCAAGATCATTTCAGTGGGAGGTGTTATCTAGCTATTTGAACTCTGATCATCGTGCAATACGAATAGATCTTGAGACGCAAAGCGTGCGTAACTTGTCCCGACCCATAACGGGATGGAGCATCAAGTATTTTAGCAAAGATATATTTGAAGTTATGATGCAAGCCGCTTTTGAGACAGAGGTCACAACAAGCGAAGACTTAATGCGTATACTTGTCACGGCGTGTAATGCGACGATGACTAAGCGTAAGAGGTACACTCCTAACAAGAGTGCATTTTGGTGGACGTTAGAGATTGAGGCACTTCGCAAAGAGTGCAAACACCGCGATCGATTAGCGCAAAGAGCATTCAATACTGATCTCTATTCTTCTTTTAGGGACGAGTTCAAGGTGGCAAGGAATGCCCTCAAGCGATTGATCAAGCATACCCGACAGAGGAAGTGGAAAGAGTTCCTGGGAACAGCGAACAACGCATCATTTGGTATTGTATATCATACGTTCAAGAAAGTGGCCGAGGGTTCGATTGGACCCCGAACCATGACATTGGACGAGTTTAGGGAAGTGGTGAGCGAGCTTTTTCCTACTCACCCAAACAAGGAGTGGCCTGAATATCGTATCGATCAGCCACGAGAGTTTGAAAGGGTAACTAATGATGAGATTCTTGCGGTTGCCAGGAGACTACCCAACAAGAAGGCGCCGGGACCAGATGGTATCCCGAATGAGGCGCTGAAAGTTGGTATGTTGACTGCAACCGCTGCATTTTGCAGGGTTTACCAAGGCTGTTTAGAGAACGCGAAGTTCCCCGATGAGTGGAAAAGGCAGAGGTTGGTGTTAATACCGAAGCCGAACAAACCACCAGGGGAACCGGGTTCGGTTCGCCCCATTTGTCTACTAGACGGGGCAGGTAAAGGTTTAGAACGCATCATAGTGCAACGGTTAAATGCACACATTGAGGAGGTCAACGGACTGTCTGACGACCAATTTGGTTTCAGAAGTCGTCGATCAACAGTTGATGCGATTCAACGGGTAGTGGACATTGTTTCGGTAGCTAGAAGTAGAAACAGATACAGTGGAAGGTATTGTGCAGTTGTTACATTAGATGTTACTAATGCTTTCAACAGTGCTTCATGGTTGGCGATTGCAAATGCTTTACAGAGAATTAACACTCCTAAATATCTTTATGATATCATTGGTGATTATTTTAGGAATCGTGTGCTGATGTATGATACCACAGATGGACCGGCAGAGATTGCAGTCACATCGGGTGTACCTCAAGGCTCGGTACTTGGCCCAACGTTATGGAACCTCATGTACGACGGAGTCCTACGAGTTGCAATGGTGGAAGGTGCAAGGATTATCGGCTATGCAGACGATATAGTGTTGTTGGTGGAAGGTAATTGTGTTGATGATATTGAAATTCTCGTTTCCAGCCAGATTCGCATCATCGACAGATGGATGACCGACAACGGATTAAAGATAGCCCCGACCAAGACCGAGTTCATTATGGTCAGTTCCCATCAGAGGATACAACATGGGGCTATCAGGGTAGGTGATCACGTAGTACATTCGTCGCGCAGCTTAAAGTATTTGGGGATGGTCTTAGATGACCGCCTCGATTACACTTCACACATCAGGTATGCGGTGGAGAGAGCGACGAAGCTATGGACCACCTTGGTAAGGATGATGCCTAATAAGGCAGGTCCGAGTAGTAATGCTAGGCGAGCAATTGCTCTTACTGTTGTGGCGAAGGTCCGGTATGCCTCGCCCATTTGGTGTCATACCCTTAGATTTGCTAACCGTAGACAATGGCTACGTCGGTTTTACCGGCCAGTAGTCCAGCGAGTTATCTCTTCTTTCAGGACAACTTCTCATGATGCAGTCTGCGTGCTTGCGGGAATGATCCCGCTTCATCTCCTCCTGGACGAGGACTCCAGGACTTTTCATCGGAGACGAGCAGAGAACATCGCCGGATCGGTTGCACGTAACATGGAACGTGTCACAACTATGGAACGATGGCAACGAGAATGGGATGAGAGTGTTCACGGTCGGTGGACATACCGTCTCATACCCGACGTCAACAGATGGATAAGTAGAAGATTTGGTGGTGTAGATTTCTTTCTTTCTCAGTTTCTTTCCAGCCATGGCTTCTACGCCTACCAGCTTCATCGGATGCAGTTAACGGGTTCGCCGTTATGCGATGCGTGTGAGGAACCTGAGGACGCCGAACACACGATATTCCATTGTGTACGTCATCGTGAACTGATCATCAGACTTCAGCATCAAGTCGACGAGGAGTTAACGCCGGAGAACATCATCGAAGTTATGTCTGCTAACAGATATAACTGGAGCATGGTTCATCAAGCAGTACGGACGATTATGATTCGACAACAACATCGAAGACACGTCATCGAACGAGGCGAACGACGTGCTTTGCTCGCCAACATCCAGTTGGCCTTGCAGAGCAGCGACAGTGACGACGAGTAACGACAAGGATTCATCGTAGTTCATCGTAGCTTCATCGCCGAGGGCTAGACAGTGGCTAATCACCACTGTTGGAAGCCATTCGTTGCCTGGGATGATGGACATCCACCGCCCGAGTGACGTCGATACCCTAACGGGTGATCCACTCGGGGCCGGTTGAAGGCACGGAGGGGTTTTAGTGAGTAAGAATCTCACACTACCGGGGTTGATCACCCAGGTGTCTTATGCAAGATTTCCCCTTCGATAACAAAAAAAAAAAAAAAAAAAAAAAGGTAGCCAAATGCCTCGTCATCTAATTAGTGACGCGCATGAATGGATTAACGAGATTCCCTCTGTCCCTATCTACTATCTAGCGAAACCACAGCCAAGGGAACGGGCTTGGATGCACTAGCGGGGAAAGAAGACCCTGTTGAGCTTGACTCTAGTCTGGCATTGTAAGGCGATATAGGAGGTGCAGCATAGGTGGGAGGGCTTCCTCGTGGAGCTCGCCTCTGAGATACCACCACTCTTACTGTTGCCTTACTTACATGATTGGGTGGAACAAGCGCGGGCCCCAGGTCCGGATCGTGCGCGCACCTCCTCCGGGGGGCTGTGGCGGCGGTTCGCCTGCGCGCGCCCAATGCGCCGTGTTTCTCGCTCAGCGTCCAGTGTGTCGCTGGGTGGTGCCGCCGGGGAGACTGCATCGTAGCATCGTCGTGTGTAGCGTGTTACCCGCTTGTCCGACCGTGAGCCGTGGCCCGCAAGGGTACAAGCTTGCGTACGTCGGTGCATTCGTGGTGCACTGCTTCTGCGCGGTCGATCGTTTATGATGTCACGTTTGCCCCCGGTTCCGCGCGCCGCCCGGCTCGAAGACTCCTGGACAGGTCCTTTCGGTCCACGTCATGGACAGTGCCAGGTGCGGAGTTTGACTGGGGCGGTACATCTCCAAAACGATAACGGAGGTGTCCAAAGGTCAGCTCAGTGTGGACAGAAACCACACGCTGAGCATAAGGACAAAAGCTGGCTTGATCCCAACGTTCAGTACACTTCGGGACAGCGAAAGCTTGGCCTTACGATCCTTTTGGTTATAACGAGTTTTTAGCAAGAGGTGTCAGAAAAGTTACCACAGGGATAACTGGCTTTTTTTTTTTTTTATAACGGGTTTCTTTATTTTATAGAATCCCTCACCCACCCCTACAATGTATACCCGCGAGGGTTTTTTTGAAGGGGGTCCTGAGCCGTATTTGGCCAATCTGCAACCGTGCTTTTGCACCTTTCACTTTTATTCAAATTCAAATAAATTAAAATTCTTTTACTCCTATCGTACTCCAGTCGGAGTCTTCTGGTTCAGCTTTCGCTGCTTCTACTGCAGCGCTGTGAATCTAGCGGGAGGCAACTTCCGCCTCGACCGCTGCCACTTGTTCAGCAGCGCTTAGGCCACCGTCTTCGACTACTGCTGCAGCCTCCTCCACCTGTTGCGATGTCTCACGAGACGGTCCGTCAGCGTGTTCCGCGATTGCTCGGCCGTCATCGTCATCGCTTCTTGCCCGGCTGGACACTCCGAGGAGCCGACGGTTTCGCCTCCTCTCCCTAAACCGCGCTTGCCGTTCACGAAGCGCTGCACGTCGCTGAGCGGTCCGTGGTGAAGCTGGTGGGGTTGGGGGAAGTCCAGCTCGACGTTCTTCCCGCCGGCGTGCTGTTGCTGCTCGCCGGTTGGCGTTGCGTCGCTCGTTACGGGCCCGCCGCACTTCCGCGCGTTGGGCCTCCAGCTCTGCTGCGTCTTCGTCCTGACGCTCGATGACGTTAACAGCCAATGCTGCCCGCTCCTCGTCCCACGCTCGCTGCAGTTGGGCCGTTATTCGCTTCGCGGCTTCGCAAATACGACTCCAGCTATCGGCGTCGCGCAACAAGTGCCGCTGGAGGGTGTCCGGACAGACAGGGTCCGGACCTCCCTCGCCGAGTAGCTCCTGTCGAACTGCCGCAAAGCGTGGGCACTCGAAGAAGGCGTGCTCCGCCGTCTCTGGGACGCCGACGCACAACTGGCAGTCTGGGGACGACGTGAATCCATTGTGGCACAAGTAGTCACGGAAAAATCCGTGTCCGGACAAAACCTGTGCCAGATGGAAAGTCATATCTCCATGTTTCCTAGACTGCCAGTCGCCGACCGATGGAATTACACGGTGCGTCCACCGCGTGTGCCGGCTAGCATCCTGTTGCAGTGCGTCGGCATCCCATTCCTCCTGCCAGCAGTCGATGGTGTTCTGCCGCTCCGTCGCCCGGATGTCCTCCCTCGTTGCAGCACGGTCTGGAGCAAGGAGTTGTTGGTGAACCCGAGCATCCTCGTTGATGAGGTGGCATATCGGTACGAGTCCAGCGAGTAGGGTGGCCGTCTCATACCTGACGGTACGGAATGCCCGTGCCACCCTGATGGCTGCTTTTCGCTGAACTCGTTGCAGCATCCGTCGGCACTCTCGCACCTGAGTTGCCTCAGCCCAGACGGGAGCAGCATACCGCAACACCGATTCTGCCACATACGCCAGCAGCCTTGACTTGGCCGTCCTGGGGCCGCTGTGGTTTTGCATGAGGCGCGTTACAGCTGCCACCACGCGCGACGCCTTTTCGGAGACTTTCGTGACGTGATCTCGCCATTTCAGGTGATCTTGGAGCTGCACGCCCAAGTACCTGATGCTCCTAGAAGACTGGACTTCCACGTCACCGACGCGAAATGTCACCTGCGGCGGAGTCTTCTTGCTTGAGATCAGGACGGCTTCAGTCTTGGCTGGGGCCAGCTCCAGACCGTGCTGTTGCATCCAACGTTGGACCTGGTCAACGGCCTCCTCTGCTCTCGCGCGAACCTCGTCCGTGGTGGTAGCAGGTACCAACAGCGCCAGATCGTCCGCGTATCCGATGACTTCGACGTCGGGAGGTAGCGGCACATCCAGCACCCCGTCATACATGATGTTCCACAGAGTTGGGCCCAGGATGGACCCCTGTGGAACACCGGCGGTTACATGCCGTACGGCGGGGCCTTCGCTCGTGTCAAAGTACAGCACACGATCCTCGAAGTAGCTTCGAAGCATCCGTTGGAGGCCGACGGGAACACCTTTTGCCTGAAGGGCGCTGGCAATGGATTGCCAGCTGGCCGTGTTGAACGCGTTCTTCACGTCCAACGCCACCACAAGCAAGAAACGGTTATCCCGGCCGTTCGTTCGCCGGAACGACATGGCGGTACGGCCGGCCTCAACAACCCGCTGGATGGCGCTCACTGTCGACCGCCCTCGACGAAATCCGAACTGCCGGTCCGACAGTCGGGGTGAAGACGGCTCCTCGAGATGTTCATTGAGGCGATTCAGGATGAGGCGCTCAAGTACCTTCCCCAGTGCGTCGAGCATGCAGAGGGGTCGGTACGAGCTGCTCTCTCCCGGAGGCTTCCCCTGCTTCGGCAGCAACACCAGTCGTTGCCTCTTCCACTGCGCCGGAAACGAAGCGCGGTTGAGGCAATCCTGGTACAGGACCCGGAAGACCTCCGGGAACAACATGATGGCCGTCTTCACTGCCGCATTCGGGATGCCATCGAGCCCTGGTGCTTTGTGATTTGCCATCTGGCTCGCGATGAGCAGCAGCTCGTCGTCCGTTACCGGTGCAATTCCCGCCGTTGTTGTTGCTCCCTCGACGCTTCCAACGTTGCTCAGCTGCGACCAGTCGCAGGGCGGATGCTCAGGGAAGAGGTCGGATACAATGCGTTCGAGGACGACCCGGTCCGCTTCTGAAGGCGTCCGACTGCCCCGGAGCCGGGACATGACGACACGGTATCCTGCCCCGAACGCATTCTCTTCTGCAATTTCGATCAGCTCCTGGAACAAGTTCCGCTTGCTAGCTCGAATTGCTCTACTGAGCTCCGCCCTTGCTGTCCTGTGCTCAGCTGCTGCTATGCTGCGCTCCTCCAAGTCAGCCGTCTGCAGCAACCGGTCACGGGCAACCTCGCAATTGTTCCTCAGTCGAGCCAGGAGGGGAGACCACCAAAAGATGTTCCGATGCGGGTCTTGGTGCACTCGGGTAACCCGTTGCATCGTCTCGTCGCAGGCCTTGAGCATGGCTGCGATCATACCCTCCTGGCTCGTTGCGCGTTGGACAAAGTCCGCAGCGAACAGCGCCTCGAGGAATGAGGAAGGAGAAAACTGCGAGGTTTTCCATCGGTGGCCAGCGTGACGCACACGCCTCTGGCTTGAGGAATCACCCTGCTGCGACGATGGTTGCCGCTGTCGTTGCTGCTGTTGCTGTTGTGATAACTGCTGCTGTTGTAAGGACTGCTGTTGCTGCTGCTGCTGTTGCTGCTGAGACGACTGCTGCGCTGTCTGCTGATGGTTCTGCAGTTGTTCGGGGGATGGTGGTGTTCCACCCACGGTGTAGAGAACATAGCGGTGGTCTGACGCGGTGTAGCTTGTGCTAACAACCCAGGTGTCAGGGCGAGCGATCGACGGGCTCGCGAATGCCACATCCACTATACTCGGGAGAGCCACCCCGTTGCCAACAAACGTGTATTCCCGACCTTGATTAATCACGATTAGGCCAAGCTGCTCCACCATTCCGTGCAGCTCTTCCCCGCGGTCGCAAGTCCTCGGGCTGCCCCACTCCTCATGTCTGGCGTTAAAATCGCCGGCGACGACGACTTGAGGGTGGGAGAAGCCTTCGAGTTCTATTGCTTCCAAGAAGCGCTCGAACTCTGCGAGGTTAAGGCTTGGTGGAGCATAGCAGCTGATGAAAACCACTCCGCCGATCTGCGCTGCAACCAACCCCTGAGCTTCACTGCACCACACCCGCTGTATTGGTAGCTCACCGACAGCTACCACCGCTACCGCCTTGCAGCTGCTGAATGCCCACCGGCCGTTGTTTTCAGGTGGGCGCAGAACATCAGAGAGAATGAGCACGTCTGCTTTCTCCTCTCTGGCAGCTTGCAGCACCAGGTTCTGGGCATCACGGCCATGGCCCAGGTTCGCCTGCAGAACTTTCAGGGCCGGGAACATCGTTGGGCCGAACGAGCACATTCGCTGTGGCCTATGTGGTGAGCACCACCGCACAGTGCGCACTTTGCCTCATTCTGGCAGGATCGTGCTTTGTGTCCGGTAAGCCCACAGCGGATGCACAGATTCTGCCGATCTGCGGTGGAACGGCAGTTCGAGGCGATGTGGCCCATCTCCAGACAGCGGAAACAGCGCTGTCGCTCTGGAGGCGTTGGTGGGGCTGCTCGAACCTTGCTCACACAGTCGCACAGGAACAGTTTATGTCCTTCCAACTGCCGAGCCGACTTCACAGGTAGCCGGATGCGTGCTCGCTTCGAACCATCCGGTAGTTCCCAAATGCTGGCAGAAACAACTCCAGCACTTGCGCCAATCTTAGCATCGAGGGCAGCAATGATATCTTCCTCCGTAGCAAGGGGATCGATATCGACTACCAGCAGCTCACCCATTTCTGTGACAAGCCGACTGACGCCTGCGTCGCCGATGATTTTGCGGACGCCTTCCAGCATAAGCGGAGCGTTTGCCGTCTTGCTCAGCTCCATACGTAGCAGCCTAGCATGAGTTCGGCGGCCCTGCTTAATATGCCCTTTCATTTCGCTGTGAGCCGCGTCCAGACGAATGGCTTTGCGCACCTTGTCGTAAATGCCATCCCAGGTTTCGCCTTCGCTGGGAGACACCTCGATGATGTCAGGCCTCGGCTTTCGCTTACGCTGTAGCTGCTGCTGCTGCTGCATACGCTCCTGCTGTTGCTGCTGCGAGCCAGCGACCGCCTGTCGCTGTGGCTGACGTTGCTGCTGCTGCTGTTGATGCTGCGCGATACCGACTGCCTGTCGCTGTAGCTGACGCTGCTGCTGCTGCTGTTGCGGCTGCTGCTGGGAGCGTGGCTTACCCGTAGCTTTGCCGCGATATCTACGCCGTACGACCTCGCTGTAGGTCAGTTCCGGCACAGCGTCTTCGCGGACGGCTGTCGATGCCTCGCTGTGCGGCGGCATGACTACGCGCGACGTCGACGCGCGGGGCTGCTCCTGCTCGTGCTGATTCCGCTGCTGTTGTTGTTGCTGCTGCTGCTGTTGCGCAGAGGATCGGCGCGGCAACGGAGTTGGTGGTTGACGCGGACTAGATGACGGTTGTCCGCCGCCAACCTTTGCCGCCAACAGAGAGTTGAGCACATCTCGGTCGCGTTGATGTGCGGCGGCTAACTTCTCCATCTGCGCCTCGAGCTTCTCCTCACGGCGCTTTGCCTCCTCCTTTTCCTCCTGCAGCAGTTGGCACATGCCGGTTATCTGCTCCAGGAGTTTTGCGTTTTGCTCCTTCATAGCGATATTCTGCTCCTCGAGGCGTTGGATGGTTGCTCTGAGCAACTCGAGCTCCGGAGCCGGTGTCGCGGATGCAGCTTTTGGCTGTGCAGTGGGCTTGTTGATGCCTGTGGCGCTTACCCGAGGCAGCGCAACACGAGGCTCGGTCGCAAACAGCTTGGAACTGTGAGCCAAGCTGGTGCGGCAATCCACCGACATCGCCCTAGCACCCGAGCGGGTCGATCTCCCGGGTGCTTCCATCGCGATAACCGACGTTCGCGATGGGTGGGGTAAAATAACCCTGGGGGTCGAAATGACCCCGGGGGTCGAATGACCCAGGGGGTCGGAATGACCCCTGGGATTCTGCGCCGCCTAGCTGGTGTTCTGCTATAATGTAGATCTTCGCTTCAATTCCGCTGCTTAGATGAAAACGGTCCAATTTATGCCCCCCTGGTGGTCGGGGGGGGAGGGGGAGGGGGTGGGGTAAATTTCGGGAGGGTGCGTCTCGCGCGTGGGGAATTATTCCGCACCAGTCCCGAATTCCCCCGGTGCGTTTATACGTCTAAACGGTTCGACCCCGATTTCCACCCTTTTTGGACCTCTTTTTTTTTTTTTTTTTTTTTTTTTTATCTATGCACTTCACCGGGTGGGGGGGAGGGGAAAAGGGTAGAAAATAATTTTCCCGTGTTTGTTTTGTCACTCTCTACCACCCTACAGCTTCTCCGAATTTTTCGAAAAATTCGAGCAGTTTCGAAAAAAAATTCGAGCACTTTTCGAGCGCCTCGATTCGGGCAGATTCGAGCTCCCGCTGACACTACACCACTTCGCTGAATTTTACGCACACTTTTAAATATTCGAGCAGTTTTTCGAGCACTAACGATAAATTCAAATTTTGCTGTACGGGAACTGCTTCCCAGACCAAATTTGCTTTACGGGTATCCCTCAAATGTCACCGAAAACGTCAAAAATTTTTTTCGTGATTTTCACTGATTTTTTGATTGCATCTTATTGTACACGTTAAAACAAGCACATCGGTGAAAACCGCACTTAATTCGGGCCAAAACTCACGGAGTTATTCACGTTTTTGTAATTATTCCGTTTTTACGAAAAACACGTGCTCCGGCGGAAGCACCCCCGACACTTTTTAGTTTTGCGTTTTTCCGCCGATTTCTCGTCCGTTTTTTCGCACAATGCTTAGAACGTCGCTACGCGCACCTTTCAAACCACATCCGGACAAAATCCGTGCCAATTTCACTAAAATATTTGCATGCAAAGTTCCCCATACAAAATGTATGGGGAAAAAACATACACACTTTTTTACACTTTTCACTGCTCGGATCGTCTCGAAAACACAATAAAACGTTTCAGCACCACCAATTTAACTAAAATGGAGTGTTTTCGGGGCCGAAAACGCTAATTTTTTTGCCCCAAATTTCCACACCCGGAATTCTAGCGCTACCGGGGGGGGGGCCCACGTACACACAACAGCACGATTTTTCACTTTTACAAAAAATCACCGATTTTCGGGTAAATAACACCGTCTAAAGGTAAAACGGGTGCTCTGAACTCGTTTTTAGCACTTTCCGAGCGATCCGAGGCCGTTTTTTACACACTTTTTTCCGAAACTCTGTCGGAGCGTGTTTACATCCGTCTTCACTCGACGGCTACTCGATGAACACTACAGGGATAACTGGCTTGTGGCCGCCAAGCGTTCATAGCGACGTGGGCTTTTTGATCCTTCGATGTCGGCTCTTCCTATCATTGTGAAGCAAAATTCACCAAGCGTAGGATTGTTCACCCTTTCAAGGGAACGTGAGCTGGGTTTAGACCGTCGTGAGACAGGTTAGTTTTACCCTACTGGTGTGTGCTTATAGTCGCTATCTTAACGGAATTCCTGTGCAGTACGAGAGGAACCACAGGTACGGACCACTGGCTCAATACTAGTCCGACCGGACTTTGGTATGACGCTACGTCCGCTGGATTATGCCTGAACGCCTCTAAGGTCGTAGCCAATCCGAGCTGATAGCGCTTCTCAAACCCATTAGGTGTTCGGAAGCTAGCGGGCCTAACAACCCTCTGAGATCCGTTGGAGTCTGCGTCTGCAGCCCGGCGTCTCATCCCGCTATACCTAGGCCGCAACGAGTGGAGTTCGCTGCACGTGTTAGTACCGTAACTGGGAACGCCGTTGGCTTGAGCTCTGCCCAACGTGGATATACCTAGTTTCGACACCTATCAACCGCCCGCAAACGACGGGACTTCAGGCTGGGAGCTGCGAGTTGTAGAGATGCGTTCGCATCGATCCTCTCAGGCGACCCATGCTTGGTGGTTTGTCCGTGTGCCCCTTCCTCGATGTGCGCAAGCTCGTCTTGGTCTGGGGACCACGTCGACACAGGGGATACTTTTGTGAGAGCAAGAGTGTACTTAGTTGAGTGTAGCAAGGGATCGCGTGCCCCTTCCTCGATGGCGCAACGAACCATCTTGGTCTGGGGACCGTGGTGCCGTGCTCTGGTGAAGCTTGGTGCGTGCTCTTTCCTTGTCAGACGAGTGACTTGACTTGGTCTGGAGACCGTTCCTTTACACTAGTGGACAAGAGCTGGCTACTTCCGTGTCAGACGAGTGACTTGACACGGTATGGAGCGGAACACGTAACACTAGTGAGCTTGTCGGCGTGCCTCGTTCTCGACTTGATTGTCTTGATGTGAGAAACGTGCCGACCAAACCAGTAAGCTTACACACCTGCTCGTTACAAGTTGTATAAGTTAATCCGTTTGGGCCGGTTGCCTTGCACATGATGGTGTTGTTGACCATGTTCGGTTAACACGTCGTGTGTCGAGGTGGCCGGCCTTGGTAGTAGGATGTCTTGTGCATGTGACGTGTTGACCTGGTTTGGTCGATGTGTCGTCGTGTACGAGATGACCTACTTACCCGTCAGTTGTCCAAGTTGTATCATGTGTTGACTTAGTTGACGTGTCATGTGCATGGATGATTGGCGTACGGGTCATGTATGGTGCACTTGCTTCAGTTGAAGGGATGTACTAGTACAGTTATATTAATTGTTTATTTCACGATCTGGTCTTTTGGCTGGATCGCGAAAAAAACGCTAAGTCCCAAATCTTGAACTCGAGAGGAGAGCGCTGATGACAACCTTTTGGACTGGAGCTCCCTAGAATTCGGCTTTTTCCTACTTTAAAGGGATGCACTGTTGTATGTATTGTTTATTCACGATCTGGTCGTTGGATTGGATCGTGAAAAAAAAACGCTAAGTCCCAGATCCTGAACTCGACAGGAAAGCGCTGATGGCAAACATTTTGACTGGAAGTCCCTAGAAAACGGCTTTTTCCTTATTGGCATTATGTGGCACGTTTATTGTGGCTAGAACATTAATTATCCCCCAAATGGCACCAACGCTTGGCGAAAGTCTCGAAATACTCCTATCCCGACGCACCAGCAACCGCAACACGATGCAAAATAAATTGCACGAGCTGCTGATACTTGTACCATGCACGGTACACGGTACCAAAATATACCCCTGAAGGTGTGCAATTTGGTGCTATCCTAGGAAATTTGTTTGGGCAAGCCTAGCTACGCGTGTCGCACGTTGCATGGTCGTCGATCAGAGGTATGCAAAAGCACCTATCTAGGGGAATTACTTTATGTTCTAGTAGCAAGTTCGATTTTCCGGTCCAGCACGGCAGTAATCCTGCATGCATACACTCCATGTACCAAAAATGTATCAACCTAGGCGTTGCTCAGTAGCTTTTAGCGGCACATGTAAAAAGTATTCGAGTTCAGATTCTTGGAACTTTGCGTATTGTTCAAAACTAATAACGAAAACTAAATTATAAATGGGTAAAAGGCTAGGCGTTTCTCAGTAGCTTTTTTGCGCCACGTGGCAAAAGTATTCGAGTTCAGATTTCTGGGACTTAGCGTATTTTTCAAAATTGATTATGCAAATTGAAGTACAAATGGGGCATTAGCTAGGCGTTGCCCAGTAGCTTTTGGCGCCACATGGATGAAGTAGTCGAGTTCAAATTTCTGGGACGTAGCGTAGTTTTCAATCATAATAAACCGAATCAAACATAAAAATCATGAAACTTACACCACGTCCCTAGGTTATGCACAAAACGTAACGATAAAGTGCCGGCCAGGTTAGAGGTGCACCAAAATTGTGTACCGATTAGGAAAAGTACTCTATGTTCCTATGACTTGGGTGAAAAGTGTTGATTAACTGCTGGTTAGGATAGACAGTTGCTTATCGTACACATCGCAAACGAACACCCCTTAGTGAGCAGTAGCAGAAGTCGATGGAACAAAGCGAATGCATTACAAACTGATCAAGTAAAATAAGGAACGCTACGTACTAGGACTTCTTTCCAAGAATGGTGTCCGCGACGGGAGGGCAAGCGTCCTTCCCAGGTTTCCCTAGTAAACCTTGTATGGTAAACATACCCAAGCGTGTCCGTAAGCACGCAACGATAGTCACGAACGAGCACATACCTAGGGAAAGTACTCTACGTACTAGGACTTCTGTCCAAGAATGGTGTCCGCGACGGTCGGGCACTGTGACGCAATTACCAAATCCTAGAATCGTACAAGCAGTGTGTACAAACATAAACATTAACGCGTTCGCTCGGGCTGCGCCGTCCGTGTTGAACACAAATGTGGGTGATTATATGAGTGGATAGACAAAAACATGCGTGGCGAAGACAGTTTTCTGCACGATGTGCACATAGCTCATTTCGTCGTCCCGGGCTAATGGAAAAACACAAAAATATCGAGTATCTTTCTAGGTTTCTGTTATAAAAGGACAGGCCAAAAGGTGACCGGTTGAGATAAGCATTTTAAGCATACAAGCACTTTAATGCAACTTTTGATACAAAAACTAGGTACGTACACGTAGATTGTATCAACATGGACATCCATGATCGGGTACGCCCGGGCTGCGCCCTCCATGTTGTACTTTCCCTGATTGGTACACAATTTTGGTGCAAGTGTACCAACATGGACATCTATGAACGCGTACGCTCGAGATGCACCCTTCGTCTTGTACTTTCCCTGATCGGTACACAGTTTTGGTGCACGGCTATCCCGACCGGCAACTTGTACCTTTATCGACATCCATGAACACAAAGTGCGCGGAACAAAAATTGCTCGGTCAGACCTACAAAGTGCTATATCTCGAATACTAAACGTCGCAGATGGGTGTCGTAGAACAATTTTAAATTCGTCTAATGATTCTACATCCGATTCTGGATAGTGGTTTTTCGACCACTTTTCAACATTTTGTGACACCCCGAACCTAGGGGCAGCTCCCTAGCTTTTTTCAAAAATGTGCACCGAACGGGCCAGAGAGCTCGAGTAGTCGAAAATTTTTTTTTTGCTAAAACCCCTCAAAACGTGTCAGGAACGCACCCTAGATGATGAAAAGTGCAACCAGAATGTCAATCGACAACATGCCCGGGGGTACAAATTTGCTCTACGCGTCCCTAGGTAGGGTACTTTTTCATACAAACATCAAAGTGTACGGTGCACAAAGTGCGCGGAACAAAAATTGCTCGGTCAGACCTAGGACGGGCCATAACTCGAATACTAAACGTCGCAGATGGGTGTCGTAGAACAATTATAAGTTCGTCAAATGATTCTACATCCGATTCTGGATAGTGGTTTTTCGACCACTTTTCAACATTTTGTGACACCCCGAACCTAGGGGCAGCTCCCTAGCTTTTTTCAAAAATGTGCACCGAACGGGCCAGAGAGCTCGAGTGGTCGAAAAAATTTTTTTCGCTAAAACCCCTCAAAACGTGTCAGGAACGCACCCTAGATGATGAAAAGTGCAACCAGAATGTCAATCGACAACATGCCCGGGGGTACAAATTTGCTCTACGCGTCCCGAGGTAGGGTACTTTTTCATACAAACATCAAAGTGTACGGTGCACAAAGTGCGCGGAACAAAAATTGCTCGGTCAGACCTGGTACGGGCCATAACTCGAATACTAAACGTCGCAGATGGGTGTCGTAGAACAATTTTAAATTCGTCTAATGATTCTACATCCGATTCTGGATAGTGGTTTTTCGACCACTTTTCAACATTTTGTGACACCCCGAACCTAGGGGCAGCTCCCTAGCTTTTTTCAAAAATGTGCACCGAACGGACCAGAGAGCTCGAGTAGTCGAAAAATTTTTTTTTGCTAAAACCCCTCAAAACGTGTAGAAAACTGATTTTAGATGATAAAAAGTGCAACCAGAACGTCAAACGACAACTTTGTTGGGGGTACCCTTTTTACTCTACGGGCCACTAGCTTAGGCGCGCCAACAGCGCTTTCCTCTCGGGTTCCCATTTTTTGCCCTCCTGGGATTATGATCATTTACTCATTGCCTACTATAGGGAAGGTACCTTGCTTCGAGGTCAAAAATGAAGATTTCACCAAATCGTAGTTTTAACCTCTATTTAGTCGTAGGAGCATGGTTTGCAGTGTCCGTGGGTCATATAAGCCCCCGTTTGGGTCATACGTCCCCTCCCCGATGAAAATCGTCATATGACTATAGGCCGAACTTATGAAGCAAAAGTGGTGTCTGGTGGGTTCTGCCGATGATCTTAACCTATGATTTTGAGTTTCCACCCTTTCAAAACGTTTCCTGGAGCAGTACATCACGGGTCTACGGACCCAAAGACTTCGTTGCGATGGTTTCAAGCATAAAAGTTGTAACAGCTAAGGGTTTTTAATACGCGTATATTAAATCATTGCTTGAAACTAAGCTTCGTTGTCTTTAAACTCTGCAAGACCAATCGAACTTCTTAGGGAAACTCGAAGCATTCACGCTAAGCTGGTGGTGCAGGGCACATAGCGTGATGAAACCGGGTTTCCCTACCAAATGTGGCATATTTTTTCCCTGAGAGCGAAGCTCAGACCCACGTAGGGGAGAGCGAAGTGGAACTTAAATGTTCAATGCAGCAAATGTTCGCCATGCGGATAAACAAGTTGGAATAGTTCAATGTAGTGTAATGCACACACGAATCGCAAATAACGATACGGGACCCAGAAGCAATTCTGCGGATCCCTCGGGGAGTGGTGAGTTGATATAAATTAGAGGTGAAAATCCAAGTTGTTCGGGCTCCGGCTCGGCAGCCGATACGAGGTTCCTGTTGAGCTTGCTTGTACATCGCGCAGAGGCGCCGTTCGGTTCTAGCAATGATTCCCGCCACCATGTTCCATGCGTGCAGAGATCCGTTAGAGCTCGTTCAATGTGTCCCGCCGTGATTACGAAAAAGTCCAACAGTTGACTTAGTTGGGTGTGCGTCAAGTAATCGCGCAGAGATGCCGATCGGTGCCTAGCAATGTTTCCCGTCACAAGGTGGTATTGGCACCTGTGCAGAGTGGCCGTTAGCAATGTCTCCCGTATCACGGTGGTGTACCATCACTAGTGCAGAGTGACCGCTAGCAATGTCTCCCGTCACAAGGTGGTAGCCCAGAAGTGCAGAGAAGCCGCTGTAGCAAAGTCTCCCGTATCACGTTGGAGTTCTTCCACTAGTGCAGAGAGATCGCTGAACCGTTCAATGTGTCCCGTCGTGGTGTGCTTGTACCGAGCACGTAGGATACACCTTGCTTTGTTGGTTTGGGATAGGAGTGGTCGCGCAACTGCCTCCACGCCGCAGAGT